>NC_056743.1:1457978193-1458105693 GCF_019279795.1 Protopterus annectens
CTTGGAATAGCTTCTGTAGCTTACCCTGAACTAGCTTGAACTGTTTTTTAACTGTTTGCTGCATTATTTTAAAATCTGCACTTAAAGTTACATTTTAGTCGGATTTGATCGAAAGTTTGTTTGTTTGTCTGTTTAATTTAACTGTTGAGGCTGCCCAGTAAAGTGTGCTAGCCTGTGTAACTGATTTATCACTGTTTCTGCATTTTCTGTGTGTTTCTATCAAAGAAAAAACAAAAAAACAAAAAAATAATCCTTGTTTTCCCGCCTCTCCTCGACTAGTTTAGACCAGTTTACAGGCATTGCTGTATTCTAGGCTGTGGTGTAGTTCCTGTGTTGTCCATTACCTTACTTGGATAGAAGGAAGTTTCTTTGCTCACCAGTGGGAGTGGGGAGCCTTGAGCAGCCTACCTGTCCCTGTAGGAAGTGACCTCAGCACAAGAAGCTGTAGTAATTGGTTGTTTTGGACCATTTCTAGCTCTTTTGTAGTTCACTGTTTAAAATCCACCTGTGGGCGTTTTTTTCTGGCTATACTGCTCAGACAAGCTCCTCGTGGTCCTGCAGAGTGGTCCTAGCAGCAGGGAAATCAGAAAAGCAACTACTTTCTGGATTTAAGTAGCTTTGCTTTTTTTTCACTTGGAAAAGCTTCTGTAGCATACCCTGAACTAGCTTGAACCTTTTTTTAACTGTTTGCTGCATTATTTTAAAATCTGCACTTAAAGTTACATTTTAGTCGAATTTGATCGAAAGTTTGTTTGTTTGTCTGTTTAATTTAACTGTTGAGGCTGCCCACTAAAGTGTGCTAGCCTGTGCAACTGATTTATCACTGTTTCTGCATTTTCTGTGTGTTTCTATCAAAAAAACAAAAAAACAAAAAAAATTATCCTTGTTTTCTTGCCTCTCCTCGACTATTTTAGACCAGTTTACAGGCATTGCTGTATTCTGCGCTGTGGTGTAGTTCCTGTGTTGTCCACTACCTTACTTGGATAGAAGGAAGTTTCTTTGCTCACCAGTGGGAGTGGGGAGCCTTGAGCAGCCTACCTGTCCCTGTAGGAAGTGACCTCAGCACAAGAAGCTGTAGTAATTGGTTGTTTTGGACCATTTCTTGCTCTTTTGCTGTTCACTGTTTAAAATCCACATCTGCACGGCTTTGCATGGTTGTGCGCATAGCGCAGCGCCGGTTAAACAAGGTTAAACTTCTTCTGGCTCCGCCAGGTCTGCTCTTCAAATTTTCCCTTAAGGAAGCTCTACTCTTAGTATAATCAGACTACTCACTATATTATAAGCCTAGCACTTGTTCTCAATACTTCTCTACTAAGTAAGCACTCTCATACTAAGTAAAGCACTACATCTACTTACCACCCCTGTGAATATCCATTTCCCTTAAAGGTACAGCACTCCCTTATACTGTTCTAGCATGTCAAGTGGTAGATTACTGGCATCCTCTCCAGTTCAGCTGGTCAATCTGGGAATCTTGAGACAATGCTACAATTGTCTCATGTACACAGACAACCCTCTCCTCCTCCCAACAAACACAAATACATTTGAGAGATGCAACTATATAGCCAAACTGGAGGCTGAACTCTCTCAACTCAGGGCTGGCATGACCAGACAGGAGGAGATGGTAACCACACACACAACAATCCCAGTCGCACATAGACCTACCACAACTGCAAACCAAACACATAAAAACACAAAGAAATACTCGGAGGCTCTAATAAAAAACTTACCAAAACAACAGAGGCTCCCAAAGCAGACATCCAAAAAATCCACCACCTCAAAACAAAACACATGCAACACAAATCAGTGTGTCAACCAATCACAGCCCTTAAGGCCAAACACCTTGCCTGATACACTAGTAATAGGTGACTCTATAGTCAGACACACTGATGTCCCGCGGACCAGGCTGAACAAGGAGAGGGCGAGTGTGAGCTGTCTATCGGGAGTTAGGATCCACCACATAACACATGCACTCAAGTCACTCCAAAGCAAGTACAAATATGACTCTGTTATTGTCCATGCTGGTGTGAATGACCTGAGACGTGCCTCCCTGGACTACATGAAAAGAGACATAGAGGAGCTCTCCGATTATGTAGCCCAGGCTGGTATGACCCTGACCCTGAGCAGCATCTTGCCCTCACCAAGAATGATACCACAATACAAAGACAAGAATGATCAGCTTTAATAATTGGCTCAAGTACTGGTGTCATTCTAAGGGGATCCAATGTCTGTCTGCCTGGGATGACATTTTGGACACGCCACGCTGCTTCGCAAGGGATGTCACCACTGGGCTTTTGGATATTGGCTAAGGCTCTTGCCACCCCCATAGTGCCTTTTTTAGGCAAGGCTCAAAAGACAAACCCCCCTCCTTAGAAAACAAAAATGGAAAAAAAAACTAAGGGTAATGCTGCTCAATGCCAGAAGTCTAAATCTCAAGATGCAGGCACTTGATGCACCCCTCAGCATGGAGAACATCGACGTCTGTGCAGTAACGGAAACCTGGTTCAAGGCTCCTGAGAGCACCCCAGCGCTGCCAGGCTATACCTTGTATCATGCTTTTCGGCCCCAAAACCCGGGCCGAACCACAAAGAGAGGGAGAGTGTCCATATTCATCAAGGACACCCACACCTCCAGGTTAGTAGCAACACATGAAGCATCAGAGACCATACAGGTGCAACTAACCATAGGCAAAACTGCTATACAACTGGTAGCATGTTACAGACCACCCTCCCAATCTCAAGAACCCCACTCAGCCTTCCTGAAGACATTGGAAGATATGAATGTATCACAAAATACCATCATACTGGGAGACTTCAACTACCCAAACATAGATTGGGTACATTATTCTAGCCCTAATACCCTAGCCTAAAGGTTCCTGGAATTCATAAATTCAAATGCACTGGAACAACTAGTCACCTCTCCGACTAGGAGAGATAATATACTAGACCTGATTATCACAAACATGGGGACAAAATGCTCCACACTGGAAGTATACCCCTCACTAGTGAGATCTGATCACAAACTAATCACCCTGGATATACATATCCCACCTCCACCCCCAGCACAAAAGACCACAGTGAAAAACTTCTCAAAAGCAGACTTCACTCTTCTTAAGACTGAGATGGTATCCTTTAAGCCCACTGTGCCAGTGGATACCACATCCCACAATGCCGAATCCTTCACAAATGCTTTCTATGGACATCTCCAAGAATGCATGGATCATGCAATCCCAAATAAATCCAAGTCCCTCTCCACCAAAGGTAAGCGTCCTGTCTGGTGGACCTCAGCCATAAACAAATTGTATAACAAAGAAGAAAGCTACTGCATGTCAGAGCAAAATCCCATGAAGGGAAGACATCTCTGATCAACATTAGCAGAAAACTACATTCTCTCATAAAAACATCCAAGGCCAACTTTGAGAGAAAAATCGCTAAGGACACTAAAGATAACCACAAAGCCTTCTTCAGCTATGTTAGAAACCTGGGTGGAAACCCTCAGATATGCTCAGAGTTGGTTCACAACAACAAAAAATACACTGAACCCACAGATATTGCCAACATTCTGGCTGACAGGTTCAGTGCAAATTTCTCCCCTCCCTCACCCCCAAAAGAAGAAATACTTATCCCAGCTGAATGTAATCTCCCTGTCATCTCAGATGTCCAAGTGAGAACCGCCCTAAACAAAGCAAAAAACACAGCATCAATAGGACCTGATGGTATCCCGGGTTGCGTGTTACGTGAACTCCAAGAGGAGCTAAACCCACAAATAAAAATGCTATTTAACCTTAGCCTTACTTCGGGATATGTACCTGAACACTGGTGTACAGCAACAGTGGTCCCACTCCCAAGGGGGGGTGCCTCTACAGACCAGGAAACTACCGCCCCATAAGCTTAACCAGCCTGGTCTGCAAAGCTATGGAAAGAATCATTATGGAACTCATAAACAGAGACATAGGGGACCTACAGACACTTGACCCCACCCAGTTCGGCTTTGTAAAGGGCAGATCCTTACTTTTAAACCTGGTTGACTTTTTCGAAACAGTCACTAGAGCCATTGATGAGGGCAAAGCAGTCCATACAGCATACCTGGACTTGGCTAAGGCCTTCGACACAATACCCCACTCAGGCATCATAGATAAGCTCAACAGCTTAAAAGTAAACCCTTATGTCACTAGATGGGTTGCAAACTGGCTAAAGGACAGAACCCATAAAGTTAAAATCGCTGGAGCAATGTCAGACTCAAAGCCAGTCACAAATGGTGTCCCACAGGGATCTGTCCTGGGACCCCTCTTGTTCGGCATTTATTTCTCAGATGTTAAAGCAAACATGGGAGGGCTGTGGCTGACAAAGTTCACAGATGACTGCAAACTATGCGCCACAGTCGATACACCAGCAGACACATACATCCCACAAAAAGGCCTCACAGAAATGGACAACTGGTGCCGGAGTCACGGCCTTAAACTAAATGCCAAAAAATGTATTGTCATCCCCTTTGGGAAAAACAAAGTACCCACAAATTATCACATAGACAGCAACCCACTGAGTACAGAAAAAGTAATCAGAGACCTAGGTACCCAAGTCGACAGTGACCTCTCATTTGACACCCACGTTGCCAAAGTGGTTAGAAAAACATTCTACCTTGCACACCTCATCATGAAGGGATTCACATCCAGATCCAAGGATGTCATTGTACCCCTATATTCCTCCCTCATCAGACCCATGATTGAGTACAATGCCCCATTTGGTATGTACCTCACCCGGCATTTGCAACAGCTGGAGAGACCACAAAAGTACCTCACCAAGAGGATCAAGGGTCTCCAACATATGTCTTATTCTGCCAGACTAAAGAAACTTCAGCTCTATTCAGTAGCATACCACCTGCTCAGAGGTGATCTCCACCTGACATACAAGGCCATGTCCAATCAGGATCTGATGGACATGCTCCACCTCAAAAAATCCAAATCCATCAGGACCACGAGAGCTAAAGACTTAAACCTCAGCACAAGTATGAATAGGACATGCTGGAGGGATAGATTCATAACCCAGAGGCTTCCCATGCTTTGGAACAAGATCCCAGTTCATATTAGGCAGATCCCCTCACTGACTCTCTTCAAGAGAAATCTTGATGAGTGGATGGGAGATCGTATGTTTACCCCAGGGGTCACATCTGTGTCACTGCTAGAAAGGGGCACAGTAAACTAATTATATTATATAAGGGGACCTTCAATGTGTCACTACTAGACACAGGCACAGTATTCTAAATTTATTCTGTACATTTTTGTACCATTTCATGGGGTGGCAAAACCCACATCATTATGGCTAGGCTTACAAATGCCCCAGGCAGATAGCTTAGTACTATACTATGAAACCATGAAACTATATTGCTACAACCCTATAAACTTTCCCACCTAAAGGTAACTACCCTTAATCTTTATAATTTAACTACAGTATAATCCAAAATGTTTATTCCCTCCTATACAATATGGGTTCATACAGTAGGTTCATATGAGGGTACTAGGCTATTGGCCATAGGGCCTTTATAAGCCTAGCCATATTATACCCCTGTTCCCTTATTGACCATGTTGTATGATCTATGTTTTCAGTATGCATCGCTGATCAGCACCGACTGTCCAATAGGGACATAGATGATACCCCTGGGGTAAACTTATGGTCTCCACCCAGTTGTCTAAGTTACGCTTAAATAGGGTCATTGAGGAGCTCTGTTTTAAGTGAATTGGAGTTTGACTCAGAGGAGTGGCAATCTCTGGGAGACATATCTTTCTGTCCAGCATGTCCTGTTAATGTTGCAGGCTAGGTAAAGATCAATAGAGTGAGTGAATTTTGTCCTGTTTGACTTGTGGTTGTGCAGCATTTCCATTAGGGCAGAGTCTGAAACTGCTCTGTAAGTCAGGCTCAAATAGCCTCTCAGCAGCCTATGAGATACAGAGTACAGTGATAGGGCCTTCAGTCTGTCCATGTTGGTCATGTGTTGAAGGCCCTGAATTTTCTTGGTAAGAAATGTCTGAGGTCTCCCCAGCTGTTGCAGGTGTCTGGTGAGGTACATAAAGAATGGAGCTATGTACTCTGTTAACGGTCTGATGAAGGATGAGTACTTGGGATTTATAACATCCTTAGGTCTGGATGCAATGCCCTTACTTATGAGATGTGCAACATAGAAGGCCTTCCTTACCACCGTGGACACATGGTGGTTGAAGTTAAGGTTGTTATCAACATGCATTGCCAAATCCCTCAACACAGAGTTTGAGCGAAGGAGGGTACTGTTAATACTGTAATTTGCAGGGACTTCCTCTTTGATGAAAGGGATCATAACATATTGTTTTTTTTTTTTTTGCATTTAATTTAAGTATGTGGCTTTGGCACCAATCACTTGTCTGTGTAAGCCCTTTTTGTAGTATGTCAGCATTGTTGGGGGATTCAGTAACTGCACCCAGTTTGCAGCCATTACTGAACTCGGTTAACCAAAAGCCATCTATTTTTGCCTAAACTTCTGAGAAATAAACTCCAAGCAGTAGGAGGCCAGGCACATATCCTTGTAGTACATCACTGGCAACTAGTCTGCTGGTAGAGGTAGAATCCCCAACTTTGATTGTATGTGTTCTGCTGGTGAGCTAGTTGACTACCCTTCTTGTGACATATGGTTAATTCCCAGCCGGGTGATTTCTTTCCTTTTTTGTGTTAAAGGCCTTGGGTGAGTCAAGATAGGCTGTGAGTATTGTTTTGCCTTCCTCTAGTGCTTTGGTGACATTCTCAAAGAAGTCCACAAGGTTTAATAAGTGTGACAGATCAAGAGTTTGAAGGTCACCTATGTCTTTGCTAATAAGATCCATGATGATTCTCTCCATGACCTTGCAGAGAAGGCTGATTAGGCTTATGGAGCTATAGTTCCCAGAGTCAGTTAATGGACCACCTTTGTGCAAGGGAATTGCTGTTGCTGTTTTCCACTATGCTGGAACAAAGCCAGTACTTAGATTGTGGTTGAAGAGATTGCCAAGTGTTTCTGCTAAGTCATGTTTTAGCCCATCTAATAAGCTGCCTGGGCTGTTATCTCATCCCATGGAGGCTGTTTTTTTGGCCATAGAGAGTGCAGTTATGGCCTGCTCTTTGGAGATAACGGGTAGAGGACTGGTGACAGGTATGCTATGGGGTATATCTGGAGGGGACGGGGAGTGATGTTTGCATCAAATCTGTCTGCTAGTAGGTTGGCAATGTCCTCACAGAACTGGGCCTTCCTTTTTAGATTTTTGACACAGCTAAAGAATGCCTTGCAATGATCCTTAGCTAGGGATGCTAGTTTAGTTTTGTAATTAGCTTTAGAGGACTTTACAAGTTATCTAATTTGCTTGTTCAGGCTGTGGAGGTTATCCTTCCTCTGCTGAGTCAGTTCCCTCTTGTTCCTAAACATTAGTTTTTCCTCTTGTTGTATAACCTATTTATTCCTGATGTCCACCAAGGTGGCAAGTTTTTTTTGAGGACCTTGTTTTGACCTGCTCAGATAGAGACTAGTCTATACATTTATATGTGTTTATATAAGGCATTTGTGTATACCTCTGTATAGCAGAAACTGTTGACAGTGGTAGCAATGGGGTTTAACACTATTTATGCCATTGATTAGAAAGCTATAGTTTGATTTGGAGAAAATTTTCATTCTTTTTGCTGTTGGGAGTGGTCAGGTACAATCATTACTTTGAACAGCACTGATTTATGATCAGACCTTGTTGGGAAGGGCAACACACAGCAAGTAATGCAGAGACCCCCTGTGTTGTTGAGTACTAAGTCTAGGACATTCAAGCCCTTTGTGGAGGTGCAGACTATTCCAGACCATTTGTATTAATAAAGTCCATGAACCTTAGGGCAAGTGTGTTTGTGCTTATATATGACTCTCAATTGATGGAAGAATAGTTGAAGTCACCCATGACCAAGGTGTTTGGCTGTATAGTGAGTAACTCAAGTAGGTCCAGGTAGGCAGAGTGGTTATTGTGGTTCATAGTGAGGGGCCCATAGCTAACAATGAAATGGAAGGAGGTTTTACCTACAGTTAGTTGGACTTGGAGTAGCACTAGGGAGTCATAATGTTGGACCATTCTTGAGGTGTATCTGTCTTTAATGAAGATGGAAATATCTCCACCTTTGGTTCATTCATGCTCGTTTTGAGGTCTGAACATGTGGAAGACATTGTAGTCTTGCATGACCAGGGTGCTGTCTGCAGCCTTGAACCATGTCTCTGTGACTGCACAGACACTGGCATCTTCCAAGGTAAGGAGTGCTTCCTTTGAGTACTCCGATTTAAACCCCTAGCATTAAGCAGCATAACCTCGAGTTTGTCCCCAGTGGATTTTTTACATTGTGAATTTTGTCATTATGACATTACCTAAAAACAGCACTATGGGGTGGCAAGTACCTTTGCCAGTAAATGAAAGCCAAGAGGTGACAGGTGAAGACCATCTTTGGCAAAGCAGTGTGGTCTGTCAACCATATCTTCCTGGACTGACAGATACTGGATCCCCTTGGATTGGCACCAGAAGCTAAGCCAATTGTTGAAGTCAATCATGGTTTGTCTATATTGAGGAATTATCCTGGGTGAAGGTAGAAATGCTGCTAAGGGCTAGGGACATGCCCACCTGGAACACATAATCAGAAAGCTCAGTCATGTTTGTCTTCATAGAGTCCAGTGAGGTACGTCTGAAGTCATTCACTCCAACATGGAGTATTACAGAGTCATAACAGCACTTGTTGTTGAGAGACTTGAGTGCATGCATGATCTGACGGATCCTGGCACCTGACAGGCAACTGATTGTGACCTTCTGCTTGTCCAGCCTGGTGAGAAATACATCTGTGTGTCTCATATGGTGTCGCCTATGACCAAGACATTTGGTTTTGAGGTGTTTTCCTTTAGGGACTTACTGGCCAGACTCTGTCATGTGTATTTTTATGTTTAGTGAATTCTGTTGGGTCTACAGTGTGTGCAGTAAGTTTGTGCTTGGGAGGTCTCTGATCTTTAGGTAGGCTTCTAGTGAGTACCTCCATGTATGTTGGTTTATGTGTTGTGGGATTGATATGTGCAAGAGCTGAAGTGTGTGTGCTGACAGCTTGTTTAATATCTGATTTGTTGTTATGTGAGAAAATTGATTCCAAATTCATAGTATAGATACATCTCTCACATGTTGTATTTGTTTTAGGAGTAATGCATTGTCAGTACACATGAGGCAATTGCTATATTGCCTCAGGATGCCCATGTCATACAGGCTGGCTGGAAAAATGGTGGGAAACTGTTTGTTCATTATAGCACATATATACTGTAGTAACTAGTGGAGAGAGGGCTAGATGGACCAGGTTTTGCTGTAAGACTAACAAAAGTGGCTATTCTATGGAGGACTAGGGGTAGAAAACTGTGTCAGTGATTCACAGTGCACAAATTAGTTGTTCTCGGGGCAGCAGTGTGCAACTGTATTTTGCATAGTAAAGCAGGAAAGCTTAGAAGGGTTCTGTAACAGATATCTAGGGAAAATTGTATTTCTAGCTGTTTGCTTTTACGCAAAGCTATACACAGCTGTGCTATACCCCGTTGCATGATGCACAACTATGTGCAAGTGAGTGGCTTAAATACAATTGATGTTAAACTATTTTAAAACAAAGTAACCAATGGGAAAGCCCAAGACTGTGCCTTATTCCAGTGATCCCCAACTCAGATGGTTCCTAGGCTGCCACAAGGGTGCAGGGGGGCCTTCTTAATGTAAGGTGGCTGGTTTTATGCTCAAGTGATACCAAACAGTCTAGATTAAGCAAGTCTGAATCTAGACTATGCTATCAAATGTAGAAGTACTAGAAATTCAAAGTGCAGTAAATCACAGTCACAACAGCAAAAAAAAGCTTTAAATAAAGAAAAAAAATTAAGTAAAGCAGCAGTTCAGTAGAATACTGTTCTTAGAGTATAATGCAGGCTTTAAAAATACCTATTTATCAACAGATTTTGGTAGATGCCCTGGATTTACGTCTGATTCACTCCAGATCTCTGGCTAAAGTCACAGATTTCTGAGCAGCTCCGATAAACTGAGCAGAAATCAGTTCAAACATGATGCTTAAATACAAGCGAAGTTTAATGATTTTAAACAAAGTATCTATAGGGAAAGCCCAAAACTGAGCCTTAGTCCAGCAATTTCCAACTCAGGTGGGTCCTTGGCTGCACACTTCTGCCATAAGTGCAGGTGGGCCTTCTTAATGTAAGCTAGTAGGCTACACTTTCCTGCCACAAGAGTCTAGACCACAAACATTCCTAATGTAAAATAACTGGTTTGGAGCCAAAATGCTTAAACCAGAACTAAGACACTTTTCAGAATAACATACACAACAAGCCTTCATCTAGCAATTCCCAGCTTAGAAGGCTGTAGACTATCCTCTTCTGCCGCAAGAATTTAATCACAAATCTTTGTAATGTAAAATTACTGGTTTGGAACCCAAGTGCTTAAACCAGGACAAATACACTTAGATAACAGCCACAATAAGCATTTACCAGCGATTCCCAGCTTAGGAGGTTGAAGACTACACTCTCCTACTACAACAGTCTAGACAACAAACCGTCCTAATGTAAAATAACTGGTTTGGAGCTCAAATGCTTAAACCAGAAGTAAGACACTTTCAGAGTAACAGACACATTAAGCCTTCAACCAGCAATTCCCAGTTCAGAATGGCAGAGGCTACTCTTTCCTCCCAGAGGAGTATAGACCACAAACCTTCTTAATGTAAAATAACTGGCCTGAAGCCCAAGTGCTTAAACCAAAACCAAGAGGCTTAATCAGACTACTAACAAGCAATAATAAATGCAGCAGAATAAATGCAATTGAACACTTTTAAGAACAAGCAGCAAAAGCAAAATAAAGTAATAAAGCAGGAAGAAAAACAAATATAAACACAGCTGAATAAAGTGCATTTTTAAGTTAAGTGGGAAGGAAGGAAAAAAGAAGACAATCCAAGGTTGAGAAACTGAGGTGGTGGGCCTTCCCAACTGACTTCTGTATATGCAGTAGAATGAGCTGATGAGATGGGACTAGGAGAAGTGCCCAAAATCTAATCTGTAGTAGGGGCAGGCAACTCAAAAGCCACCAAGTTTAAGAATTCAACAACAGTTGGGCAGGTGGGTGGAAAAATATATTGCAGAGATCAACAATATTCAGGCAGACTACAGCAAGTAAGTCAAACAAGCAATCCAGCTGAGTAGAGATGCCTCCAAATACGTCTAGCTAAATGAGAAATGCTATTTCTCAGCTCCTCCCACTAATTACCTAATGTTATTCACTGTTTGCAAAGGAATTCTTTGCCAACTTTTCTAACTTACCTTAGCCAAGACCTCTTAAAACTCCATCATAACAGAAACCTTAAAGCAAAACAAATGTAATAAAAGAAAAAGGTAAAACATAGAAGTAATCATGCTTTAAATGAAAAACTTCAATTCAAAATAAAATGCAGACAGAGATCAGCAATATTCAGGCTAAGCACAGCAAGCAAGCTGAATGAGCACTCCAGTAAAATGACAAGCACTCCACCTAGCTATCCCTGAACATGTTTCTCTACCCATATCCGATATTATACCTCCAGTCCATAAAGTCTGTTTGTTCTCTTTCTTCTTTATTTAAACGTTTAACATCCCTTAATACTTCTAAATTTACCTCATACATATTACATTATTCTGACACCCCAGTCCTTCTTAATACATTCTTTATACTATAACATTGATAGATAAAACTCTGTGATTGTTTGCTTCCCTTCTCCTTTTAAATAAATAATTTATCTATTTTCTTTCCTTTTTAATTTCAAACCTACATCCTGAAATTGTCCTTTCCTGTCTTTAACCCTTTTACCAGTAGGACTTTTCTTCTTAACCATTTCCAGTCTATATCTTCTCCATCATTAACTTCTGATTTACTTCCCCTTTTTGTGTATAATTCATGTTTTCTGTTTGTATATTAATGTCTTTAATCTCTCCTTTTCTATTGTTTATCTTATTGCAGTTACTCTTTATTATATACCTCTTCTCTAATCTGTCCCTCTATATTACGTTCTGAATATTTCTCTTTCTAACAATCCATCCATAAATGCCCTATTGGTTTGCATTTATAACATTTCTTTTTATATTTTCTAGCACCATGACCAGTTTCCCCACATGAATAACATTTCTTCTTTCACATTTACTAACTAAATGACCCTCCCACAAAAAAAAAAAAAAAAAAAAAAAAAAACTTGTTTGTCTCTGATACTTAACAACAGCTCCATGACCTTCTATATTAATCATACTGGGAATATGTGCAATTTTTCCATTTTCAATTTTCAAAATCATGTTACAGTCCCAAGCCCCTATCCAAAGTCCTCTCTTATCAAACACTTTAGAAATGCTCTCTACTTCTTTGCAAAAGTTCTTCGGGAAATATTTTTAACAGTTTCTCTTTCACTTCTGTGTGAAATTGTGTATTAACTTTTTTCTGTTTTATAAAAAAGGTTTTAAAATACATTTATTCCTTGAATACATTTATTTTCTTTTTTCATAGTCTCCCGAAAAAGTTTCTAATACTGCAACAGTCTCAAAGAAAATGTCACAATAAGACTCTTTAATCAAAATAAAAGCTGTTACCTCTTGTGCCTTGATTCCTCAAGGCAAATTTATCTTGTCCATATTTCATCCCTGTCCATTTCTAGATCTTTTTTATTCTGAATTATTGCTAGATGCTACTTTCTTTCCATTTCTTTTGTTTTCTTCCTCTGTCTTCCTTCTTCCGCCTATTCTCCAACAAATTCTGCAAATGTCCTTCTCTTAAGGTCCCGTCCCTCTTTTATATTAATTCTTTCCACCATGCCTCTCCAAGATCCATCTTTTCATCTCTGGCTCGCTCAGGTCTGCAAGTTCTACCAGTAAGTCATCCCACAACTCTCCCAAATGGAGGGTTGTAATAATAACATCTTCCTGCTGTCACTCCTCACCCCTCAAATCTTTGAACAAATTCCACTAAAAAAACATATTATGTATTCTATAACTGATCTCCCTAATGATTCTCTACACTAAATCTTTCCTCCTGCTTTTTCTAAAAACAATATTGGAAACAAATCTGAAGAGTTAGCATTTGCCTCTAAACCACACTTCTCTAACACCATGTTTTCTGTGCTGTTGTCCTAACTGACACTACACCAGGAATGGAACGGATGTGGTCACTCATTAGCTGCATGCACTGTGAGTGCTGTAGTGGTAGAAGAAGTTCGGCCTTAGCCAAATTCCCCCTAGTAGCATAAATACCAACTTAGGTCTCCCCTGAAAAGAGGCTACTAGGCTAGTGTGACTAACATGGTCAACAACAGATAAATAAATAAAAATGAATAAGATGATCAGCCTAGAATGATTTCCTTACTCCCTTAGACACATGTTGGTCGAATGCCAGGTTGCTATCTACATACA
Organism: Protopterus annectens; assembly: GCF_019279795.1. NCBI lineage: Eukaryota > Metazoa > Chordata > Ceratodontiformes > Protopteridae > Protopterus > Protopterus annectens. The sequence goes on from NC_056743.1 coordinate 1,457,991,646, forward strand.
TACCCAAACCCTTGACTACTGGTTCTACCCTTAGGGATGTGCCTTCAATTAGGTAATTTCCCAGGATGGCTGACTTCCCAATGGATACTGTTATACATCTTTTGGCACTGATTTTTAAGCTGTGGCTTTCACACCAGTTATTTGTCTATATTAGTCCTTCATGCGGAATGTTAGTGACCTGGGGGAATTTTATGAATGTTCCTAGTTTGCAATGATTTGCAAACTTGGACAGCAAGAGGCCACTGACATTGTCCTTAACTTTCAAAAATTGGTTGCCAAAATGGAGAGGACCCAGCACAGATCCCTAAAGAACTCTATTAGTGCTCAGCCTCTTTGTGGAGGTGGTCTCTCCATCCTAACTTCCTGGGTTCTATCTCAGAGCCAGCTGGGCATACAGCATGTAAAATATGGTTTTATACCTATATCCATGAGTTTGTTTACAATGCCTGAGTGGGATACTTTACCCAATGCCTTAACCAGGTTATGGTAGTCAGAATGTACCATTTTGCCCTCATTCATTGCCTTTGTGATCTTTTCAAAAAATCCACCAGGCTGAGGAAGTATTATCTGACTAGATGAAACCAAACTGCATTGGATTCAGTGTTTGAAGGCTTTCTGTGTCCTTATTAATCATTCCATGAAAATTCAATCCATGGCTTTGCATATGAGACTAGTCAGACTTATGGGTCTGTAGTTCCAAACTCTGCTGATGACCCACCCTTGTGCATAAGGATGACCATAGCAGTTCTCCATTCACATGGCACAAAGCTTATTTGGAGGCTATGGCTAAACAGTGACTCCAGTGGTGTTGGTAGGTTATGTTTCTGGCTATTTAGGGGGCATCTTGAGATATTATCAGTGCCCATCAATGGAGTATTTTTGGCTTTAGATAGCGCATCTAGGAGTTGCTCCCCACTGATAGTTCAATGCACTTCATGGGTTGGCCAAGGGAGGTAAAGTGGAATGCACACACACACACACACACACACACATATATATATCTATATATATATATATGTATATATATATATATATATATATATATATATATATATATATATATATATATATATATATATATATATATATATATATATATATATATATATACATATATATGAGTCAGAGGCATAGCTTGTTCAAGTAGAGCCCTTTGCCGGCTCCATGAACTAGTGTCCCACTCCCTCAGCTCTTCAACTGAAGAGGGGAAAAAAAGCTTCTGCAAACTGCAATAAAGTACCCAATCCATGACCCCCCCAAACTTCATCAGGTAAAGAGGACAAAAAAAACAGAAATGTAGCCTATCTCTTCCCACAAAATTATATCTATCCCCTCAGCTCTTCAAGTGAAGAGCAAAAACTAAAAGTAATGTAGCCAATCATAGCTCTCAACTGTCCAGATTTCTGCCTCATATTTTTGGTTTGTTCCTCATAAAATTTGTGTTTTCTGGCAAATCACTGGGATGAAGAACTGAAGTCACTAAATAATGGTATACATTTGAGTTTCAGAATTCATATCCTTCAGCAAAATGCATGCTAGCACAAATCCCATTGTTGTAGCAAATTAGTTTATAACAGCAATATTTTAAGTCTGTCCCTGTATTTCGGCCTTTGTCCCACCATTTTTTAGACTGTCTACAGTTTTCTTGTGCTAATAGATTGAGAGGTAAGTAGCCAATCACAATCCACCAAATCTATGCCCCCCCAGTCCTCAACACATAACTGTAAAAAAAATATAAAAACAAGATGTCTTTAACCTTCCTCAGCTCATGAAACAAAAAGCAAAAAGAAAGAAAGAAAGACTTCCTTAGCTTACCAAAGTTATCGAGCCAATATGAAGCTCCCCTAGCTGAATGCTGAATTCAAGTGTCTTTCTGTATGAGCATTTTGGTACATAAAAGAAGGTTAAGTGTAAACCTTCCTCTCAATTGTGCCCCCTAAGACTTTGTATCTGGGACAGTTGCCCACTTTGCCTACCCTATGTTACTGATATGAATGCAGCATGTCTGGTCACATGTTCAATGTGTCAACAGCTGGAAGTACAGTGTTGTTTGTGCAAACATTTGGTTTATTGAACGGACATGCTATTAGATGTATGCTTTGTCTTGATAAGTAGGACGTGTGTGTGTGTGTGTGTGTGTGTGTGTGTGTGTGTGTGTGTGTGTGTGTGTGTGTGTGTGTGTGTGTGTGTGAGTGAATGTTTGTGGATCAGGGTTAGAGTAAGGGTTAAGGTAGGAGATACATTTAGTGTATGTGCAACTGTGTGTTTTTTAAGCAAAAGGTGTTTAGTAAAAGGATACTTTCAGTGGTGTATGTATGTATGTATGCATGTGTCTGTACCGTGTGTGTCTGAGACGGTTTTGTTTTGTGGCAGTGTTAAAGAATTTTTTTAAGTTAAGCTGTAGTGTTATGGCTGGAGCAGGGGGCAGCTTTGGGGTTAATGAGCATTACTAAGGTGAGTAGGAGGCTGAAGGATTTAAGATCTTTATTATTTTTTTTTGTTAAGAATCATTGGAGCCTTTCCAGTAGAATGATATGTTTGGACATGAATGTACCAAAGTGGGTGGGGGGTGATTATATTTGATATTGGATCAGTTAACTGAAGAGTACAGTGGTAAGACAACTTATCTGTATTGTGAAGATATTCCCTTGGAAATTAACTGGGCCAAGATAGAAGGATTTCAAGACTATTGTGGAAACATGATGATCAAATTCCAGAGAAAGAGAGAGACAGAGCGAGAGAGAGAGAGAGAGAGAGTTTTAAGTTCTTGTCTGTTTGTAGAAGAGTACCACTTATAATATATGATGTGGGAATTGGGTTTTTGCCAAACTCAACTATGTAACAGGTTTTGAAGTTCACATGTATGACCTTGAATTCTTTTGCTGAACACCATTACTTATACTAGTGGTATTAAGAGCCAGTGCAGTAACATTAGGCATATGATACTGTGACTGGGACCAAAACTTGAGATTGTTTTGAGTACACCAGGTATGTGCATATTCCAGCCCTTTTTGGAGCAGATTAGTATTAGTAGATAAGTGGATAATGGTGCCCACTATCCAGTCACCAGGAAACGTGATCAAACATACTTCTGGAATATTAGCTTGGATATCTTTAAAATGAATGCCAGACTGGAGAGGCCCAGCACTAATTCCTGCAGTACTCCATGCAGGCTAACATTTGGCACTGCCTAATGTTGCTCAAGCTGTTCCTGTGGTACTCCATGCAGGCTAACATTTGACACTGCCTAATGATGTTCAGGCAGATCCTGAGATACTGTACTATACAGTCTGTTAGGTACTGACTAATGTTGTTCAGGCAGTTCCTGTGGTACTCCATGCAGGTTAACATTTTCCACTGCCTAATGTTGTTCAGGCAGTTCCTGTGGTACTCCATGCAGGGTAATATTTGGCACTGACTAATGCTGTTCAGGCAGTTTCTTTGGCACTCCATGCAGGCTAACATTTGGCATTGACTAATGTTGCTCAGGCAGTTCCTGCAGTACTCCAGCAGGCTAACGTTTGGCACTGACTAATGTTGTTCAGGCAGTTCCTGTCATACTCCATGCAGGCTAACATTTGGCACTGACTAATGATGTTCAGGCAGTTCCTGTGGTACTCCATGCAGGCTAACATTTGGCACTGACTAATGTTGTTCAGGCAGTTCCTGTGTTACTCCATGCAGGCTAACATTTGGCACTGACTAATGATGTTCAGGCAGTTCTTGTGGTACTCCATGCAGGCTAACATTTGGCACTGACTAATGTTGTTCTGGCAGTTCCTGTGTTACTCCATGCAGGCTAACATTTGGCACTGACTAATGATGTTCAGGCAGTTCCTGTGGTACTCCATACAGGCTAACATTTGGCACTGACTAATGTTGTTCAGGCAGTTCCTGTGTTACTCCATGCAGGGTAACATCTGTCACTGACTAATGATGTTCACTCCATGCAGGCTAACATTTGGCACTGAATAATGCTTGTTCATCTGGTTGCATTGGCTGTAAAGTATGTGGTCATGCAGAAGTCCCTAGTCTTCTTACTCCACTCCATGAAATTGCAGTTCCCCCAGAGTAACTTGATAGTAGTTAAGTTTTTGCTGTGGCCATTATTGGGAAAACAATTTAGTGGACTTTGACTACTTTTGTGCAGTTTGCAAATAAATCAAGGGTACTTTAACTTGGTTGTTGGTACAGTTAATTATTGTTTCCAGATTTCTTGTTGTGCTTGTGGAAAATAGAAAACATTTTGATTGTCTATGTTTTGGCTTCCTCTCTCTATTGTATGCTACCTGCAGTACTCAGTGTTTGTATATAGGGTTGTGAGAATGAAGATAAGGTTACTGGAAGCATTTTTCTAGCACTGGACATGTATAACATAACACAACACCATTAATTTGTGTCATGATTATTATAAAGTGGTTCAAAACTGAGGAGTTATCTGAAACATTAATTGACTTTATTTTCCACATTTCTTCATGCAAGTAGATGTCTCAGGGCAGTGGTTACTATCTGAACTCCACAGATCTGGGATACAAGAAACCTAACATGCCATGTAGCAAATAAACAGTTTAGTTGATAAACATTGTCTTGGAGTTTGGAGCAGGATAGTAAAACATTTATTTGCGGCTATCAGCAGGATAATAGAAAAACAGTCTACTTATCCGCATCTTAAGTAAAATTTCTCAGGTTGTTTTTTATTTTTTTATTTTTTATTAATTGTTTAGATTGTGTTGGAGCAAAAGTTGCTTGTGTGGGAGGGGCTGCAGAATAGCTTCCAACTGTCCCAGATTTTCACAGAATGTCCAGATTTTTGCCTCCTATTTTTGGTCTGTTCTGCATAAAACTGAGAGTCATTTAAGTTTCATAGTTCATATCATTCCGGAAATACTTGGTAACATAAAACCTTTTATTCTAGCAACTTTCAAAGTTTATATTAACAATATTTAAAATTTGCGCCTATTTTTGGGCCTCTGTTCCTCCATTATGTTTGGTTTTGCCCATATTTTTGTGCCAAGAGGTTAAGAGGTATGGGCTACAGTCATGAAATTATGTCCCTGTTCTACCCCTGCAAAATACATCAAGTTCCAGTCAGATTCATCAACAGTAACAATATTACAGTCATCTACAAGTGTAGCTTGTAGGCCATCCTTTGCTAAATATTTTCTAGGTATGCCTCTTTTGATGCACATGAATGAATTAAGGAGGGTGGGAGGAGAATGAAAGAAATGAGTCTTAAACCATGGCTAAATCAGGGTCACAGCATCAGTGTAATTTAGAAGAATGCAGGTAACAGATTCTAAAGTTGACATGCACAATCATGAGACCTTTTATTGAACATCAAGACTTGTATTAGTGGGAGTAAATATCAGTGGGGTAAAGTTAGGCAGGCTCTAAGATGCCTTGACTGAGAAAAGATGTGTTTCTTTAGATTGTTTCTCAATCCCATTGTTAATTTGTTTGATAAGAACTTCCTTGACAGTCACCCAGGTCCAACAAGATTTTTTTTTTTGTAAATCTCATTATAGAAATGCATTATAATAGTAGATATACACACATTCAAAGCCCTAAAATACTCAGTAAAAGATCACAGGTATGGTACACTTAATGAATGGTTAGAATGATAATAAAGAAGCGTCTTTAAAATATCATACTTGTAATTTAGTAGAAATACATACTTTAATAATTTGAAGAGCTGTAGACATTATTAATAAATCTATAATTGCCCAGTTACATAACTGGGCCACCCTTGTTTAACAGCATTGTGATGGCTGTTTTCCAGGTTTGGGGATATGAATATTGGAGAAGCTTAGATTAAAATAGTTAAGAAGCGGTTCTGATAGGCTGTATTTGGCACTGATAATCAGGCAACATCGTATGCTGTCAGTCTTCAATGATGAGGTTTTTTAGCTTTTTGATAGTGCTGTCAGGTAATCAGGCAGTATCAGGCAGTGGTGCTGTCAGGTAATCAGCCAGTAATGCTGTCAGATAATCAGGCAGAGGTGTTGTCAGGTAATCAGACAGTGGTACTGTCAGATAATCAGGCAGTGGTGCTGTCAGGTAATCAGGCAGTGGTGCTGTCAGGTAACCAGGCAGGGGTGCTATCAGGTAACCAGACAGTGGTGCTGTCAGGTAATCAGGCAGTGGTGCTGTCAGGATGCCAGGCTGTGGTGCTGTCAGGTAATCAGGCAGAGGTGCTGTCAAGATATCAGGCATTGGTGTCAGGTAACCAGGCAGTGGTTCTGTCAGGTAATCAGGCAGTGGTGCTGTCAGGATATCAGGCTGTGGTGCTGTCAGGTAATCTGGCAGTGGTACTGTCAGATAATCAGGCAGAGGAGTGGTCAGGTAATCAGGCAGTGGTGGTGTCAGGTAATCTGGCAGTTGTACTGTTAGGTAACCAGGCAGTGGTGCTGTCAGGTAATCAGGTAGGGGTGCTGTCAAGATATCAGGCATTGGTGTCAGGTAAGCAGGCAGTGGTTCTGTCAGGTAATCAGGCAGTGGTGCTGTCAGGATATCAGGCTGTGGTGTTGTCAGGTAATCAGGCAGTGTTGCTGTCAGGTAACCAGGCAGTGTTATAAAGATATCAGCCAAATTACAGCGTGTGGAGACAACGGAACTGAAAAGTAGCACACACTGAATGCCCACAGGTCTTGTGAAGCTTACGATATTCCCAATTGCTGAAAACACAAAAACAAGTGGAAATTTATTCAAAATGACAGTACATAAGGTTTAGCGCTTTCACTCAGCAAAGTGAGCTTCTTCAGAACCATTTTAAACGGATACAGATTCAATTATATTAACTTTTTGGTGCCAACATTCAAAAGTTCTTAAAGTGACTTATACATACAATACATAATTTAGTCCCTACAAATAAATCCCTTTTGCACAAATACATTCAACTATAATTAAAGACAACTATAATTAAAAACAAAATGTCTTATTATTGAATACATATATTATAAAATTGCTGCAAACTTCATGTGTATAATACACTATGTATTACTTTAAAATCACAACATATATTTAATGCTTATTGCATCATTTAACCCTGGTTCATGTCCTGCATCTGTACAGATTTGCCACCAAGCTTCGTTATATAGCAATTGTTCTTTATAATTGCCTCCTCTAGTGTGTATAGGAACATAGTCAATAATTCCGAATTTAAATGTGTGTCTCTCATCTTTTTTAAGAATGTGCCTGTATAAGGCATTATTTTCATTCTTTGTTTTAATACAATACAGATGGGAGTAAATTTGCTTTTTGAATTTCTGCTCTATTTTACCTATATAGAAGCATGGGCATCGTCCACATTTAGCCAAATAAATCACCCTACTGGTGTTGCAATTACCTTGTTTAAATCTCAATGTGGTGTGATTAATATTTTCCAACCTAATTTTGTCAACTTCTAAAATGCTGGTACACTGATGGCAAGTACCACATTTGGTCGTATGTTTCATAACCTTACTATTGTTAACTATCCTACGCTCTAATAATGTCTTTAAATTGTTCGCCATCTTATAGACAAAGTTAGGTGCTGGACCCAATATTTGTACTAAACTGTCATCTGCCTGAATAATACTCCAATTATGGGTAATAATATTTCTTATTTTACCTACATAAGGCCCATATTCTAATATACAAACTTTTTACTAATGGCTGTGAATTGTCACTAGGAATTATAGAATTGGAATTGATTCCATAAGCATATTCTCCTAATAGTGGCTTAAATTTCATACCCCATTCTTTTTGTCATTCGTCCCACTTAAGCGGAAGGAACCTATAAGAGCTTATGCTACTTGCATCTCAGGCAATAGTCGGGAACGGAGTCAAGGCCACACATCAAATAAGACTGAGCCTCTCATGAAAAGTCACCTTGCACAAAAAGACTGTTTACAAAACTTTTTAAATTATGCCTGTGATTTTAACTCTAATTCTGGGAATAATTTTCAACGTACTCAGTGTGAGGATCCTCCTGGATCCCTACGTGAACTTATATATTCCTTTGGTAAGAATCTACAGACCATTAATAATTTAAAGATGGACAATGCCTATTTTTGTAAATGCATTGAATCGAATGTGGTCCCGATGGGACTTAGATTTTTTAAAGCTCCTATGGGAGTTGATTTAACTGAAGCTGTTGTTTCAGATTTTAATATTTTATTTGATTCTTTTGGCATTCAGTATATGAAACTTTTAATTAAGTACAATGATAGTAAATTAAGTCAATTGTTTTCTGATGTTGAAAATATGAATTTAAAAATTAAACAGGACTTATTGTTTCCCCAGTGGGAAAAATTATATCAAAAACAATTTCAGAATGTAGAATTTTATTCTAAGAAAGTGTACCAGAAAAAGATTCATAAACTATCGAGAGATATTAACCATACCATAATAATAATGCATACAAATGGAATAGGAATTACAAGTATGGATTCTCTAAGGAACATAATTATGTTCCAAGGGGTATCAGAGAGATAGGTACACCAAACAATGATCGATTTGGATATAATGAAGATCATTTTTTGGGGGAAAGAAATGTCAGGAATCCGCAAAGACAGAGACGATGGGAGGGGTACAATTAAATCTAACACCTATTTTAAAGACCCCTTCATTAATCTCTCTAGATATTAAGGGCATGTGTTCTAAAGTAGTCAAAGATTATAAAGTATTATTTCCTAATGTTTGTGAAAATTCTAGGACTATTCTTGATATGAATTATGCTGAGCACAATACCGGATCACTTAGTCTTAATATTAATAGAGAATCAATGCAGGAACAAGATATTATTAGAGGGGGTCATGTATTGACTTATCAAAATTATAATATATATAATTATACGGATATGGAAATTCATAAAATTCATTTTAATTTATTATCCAAAGGTTTGAAATTTATTCCAACTACTCAACCTAGATTAGTGGACACTATATTAGAATTTAAAAAATATACTCGTAAATTAAATTTGGCAGCATTATTTAATAATAATAAAAATATAGAAGCCCCAGCTACATCTACTGATAACATTACAAATCATGGGAAATTATTAAAAAAGAAAAGTAAATTTATTCCACCTACGCACCCTACAGTGGCAGTCTTTGATAAAGTGGTTTCTAGGCATATATATAAACTATTTAATAAGATTTCAGATAGACATCTGAGACATAATCTCACTAATGAAGAGAACAGTTTATTAGAAGCACTACAACAAGATCAATCTATCCGAATAATGAAACCGGACAAAGGGGGTGGAATTGTCATTTATGACAATACATTGTATTCCACCAAAATACACGACATTTTATATGACACACGGGTTTACCAAATAGTATCTCAGAATGAGATACAGATAGCTTATCGTCAGATTGATTATTATATAGAAGATTTTTTGATAGATCATAGAATTTTGGACTATATTTATGGGTATATAAAGGTGGAGTATCCAATCTTGGCTAGGATCATAGGGATTCCTAAAATCCACAAAGATCTGTCTGACCCCCCCCCCCCATTTAGGCCCATTATTTCGGGGAGTTGGTCTAAAACTTTTCCTATGGGCAGCTTGGTTGACCATCATTTGAAGCATATATATAACATCATTTCCCATATGGTAAAGGACTCTTGGGAATTCTTAAGAAAATTTCCTATTAATATTTGGAAAGAAGAACTATTATTTGTTACGGTGGATGTTATAGACTTGTTTTCTTGCATTCCTAAAGAAGCAGGTCTGACATAGTTTCATAATAGCATTAGGAAATACAGTGGTTTTTCGTGTGACAACATATGTTTAATAATGGAATTGATGTCAATTGTTTTAGAGCATAACTATATTGAATATGAGGGTGAATATTTTAAACAATCTAGAGGTGTAGCAATGGGAGCGGCTTGCGCTCCCATATTTGCTAATTTAGTTATGCTTGATTGGGAGGAGTCCAATGTATTTACAAGTAAATATTACAAAAATATTAGATACTACTCAAGGTTCCTGGATGATATTTACATCCTTTGGGATGGTACAAAGGAATTATTGGATGATTTCTTGCCATATATCAACTCTAGCAGTGAATAACTGAAATTCACGTATGTTAGTGACAACTAAGGATTGCCATATTTAGACACCTTAGTATTTAAAGGTGACAGGAACTTCGAGTCTAAAATACACAGGAAACATACCTTTCCAACAATTACCTTGAGTATACTAGCAATCACCCAAGAAGGATGTTTAGAAATATATTTAATGGGCAAATTATTAGAGCCATTAGAATGACCACTAATTATTATGATATGTTGGATGAAGTTTCTTATATTACAGAGTTATTTATTAATAGAGGATATGAAAGAAGAATGTTAAAAAATATATCCACAGATTTATTAAAAGAATGGGGTATGAAATTTAAGCCACTATTAGGAGAATATGCTTATGGAATCAATTCCAATTCTATAATTCCTAGTGACAATTCACAGCCATTAGTAAATCGTGGCAAAGTTTGTATATTAGAATATGTAGGTAAAATAAGAAATATTATTACCCATAATTGGAGTATTATTCAGGCAGATGACAGTTTAGTACAAATATTGGGTTCAGCACATAACTTTGTCTATAAGATGGCGAACAATTTAAAGACATTATTAGAGCGTAGGATAGTTAACAATAGTAAGGTTATGAAGCATACAACCAAATGTGGTACTTGCCATCAGTGTACCAGCATTTTAGAAGTTGACAAAATTAGGTTGGAAAATATTAATCACACCACATTGAGATTTAAACAAGGTAATTGCAACACCAGTAGGGTGATTTATTTGGCTAAATGTGGACGATGCCCATGCTTCTATATAGGTAAAACAGAGCAGAAATTCAAAAAGCGAATTTACTCCCATCTGTATTGTATTAAAACAAAGAATGAAAATAATGCCTTATACAGGCACATTCTTAAAAAGATGAGAGACACACATTTAAATTTGGAATTATTGACTATGTTCCTATACACACTAGAGGAGGCAATTATAAAGAACAATTGCTATATAACGAAGCTTGGTGGCAAATCTATACAGATGCAGGACATGAACCAGGGTTAAATGATGCAATAAGCATTAAATATATGTTGTGATTTTAAAGTAATACATAGTGTATTATACACATGAAGTTTGCAGCAATTTTATAATATATGTATTCAATAATAAGACATTTTGTTTTTAATTATAGTTGTCTTTAATTATAGTTGAATGTATTTGTGCAAAAAAATTTTTTTTAGACCAAATTATGTATTGTGTATATATGTAAGTTTCAAGAACTTTTGAATGTTGGCACCAAAAAGTTAATATAATAGAATCTGTATCCGTTTAAAATGGTTCTGAAGAAGCTCACTTTGCTGAGTGAAAGCACTAAACCTTATGTACTGTCATTTTGAATAAATTTCCACTTGTTTTTACTTTAACGCTCCTGTGTTTTCAGCAATTGGGAACATCGTAAGCTTCACAAGACCTGTGGGCATTCAATGTGTGCTACTTTTCAGGTAACCAGGCAGTGGTGCTGTCAGATAATCAGGCAGAGGAGTTGTCAGGTAATCTGGCAGTGGTACTGTCAGATAATCAGGCGGTGGTGCTGTCATGTAATCAGGCAGTGGTACTGGTAGGTAATCTGGCAGTGGTGCTGTCAGGTAATCAGGCAGTGGTGCAATCAGGATATCAGGGATTGGTGCTGTCAGTTAATCAGGCAGTGCTGCTGTGAGATAACCAGGCAGTGGTGCTGTCAGGTAATCAGGCAGTAGTAGGCACTTTCATTATGTGAGTTTTAAATTCAAACAAGTTTTTAATATAGAGTTTGGAACTTAAAAAGTGACATTATTACTGCCCCTTTTTTCTGCCACCTAGATAGCAGAACAGTCTCATGTAAAGTTGGTAGTCTCCAACATTTACAGCTTTACAGGCTTCCTTTCTCATGAGGTGGACTTATAGCAAGTGAGATGGCAAGTACTGTTGAGATGTTAGTGCAGTCAAGCAACTTACCAACAAGACAGCAGATGCTATCATTGTAGCTGGTTCTAAGGCAGTTAACTAGAGGGAAGAAATAAAGGAGTCAGCTGTAAACATTAAGGAGTTTTAATGATGCTTTGTTGCATTTCAGCCAGTTTGGTCAGGTGCAATCTGCAGCCAAAAAGCAGAGTGGTTGATAAGAACCAGGGGATCCCAGCACCTGGATGTTTTACAGCAGGGAGGGTAGGCAGGGAATTGGGGACATTTGTATTTTCCTTGTTTGAGCAGCACATGTATATAGTAAATCAATGGCAAGAAAGAAATACAGTGAGGACAACTAGAGTGCACCCAGTGACTTCAGCTTCAGCTTTATTTTAGAGCTTGTACCCTAAGCTCTTTACAAAATTAATGAGGACAAATGTACCCATAGGAAATGCAATAGGTACAACATCTGACCAATATGAAGTGTTATTTTAACATTTAAGCATTGTGAAAAATACAAAAATATTAAACTGTACAAGTATGATAAAAATTATATATAAAGTTCACTCTAATAGTTAAGCCTTTAAAATATAAGACAAATTATTCATCACTTCCATTGCCTGGCAAAGTGCTAGTTACCATTCTTCAAAAACAATGCCCATGATGAAAAGTCCATGAAATATGTGTCCACAGTTGACTCTACATCCATGAAGAATGTGTTCACAGTTGACTCTACCAAAATTTGACACAAACTTCACTAGCTGCCTGCAAATCCAGAAATAAGCAAATCAAGATTTAAAGGTCTTTGGAACCAGATGTCTATGACAAACTCCTCCATTCCCTTACTCCCTTCTGACTGCTCTAAGATAAAGGAGGATGCAGCATTCTACCCTTCCAACAGTCCGAGATGCTACAGTGATTATACCCCATATGTTACAATGGACACATCAACAGTCTTTCTATACCATGGTGCATTTACAGTGATTATACACCATATGTTACAGTGATTATACCCCATATGTTACACTGGACACATTGACAATCTATCATGGTACATTTACAGTGATTATACTTCATATGTTACATTGGGCACACTGACACTTTATATATCATGGTGCATTTACAGTGATTATACCCCATATGTTACACTGGACACATTGACAATCTATCATGGTACATTTACAGTGATTATACACACTGACATTGACAATCTATCATGGTACATTTACAGTGATTATACTTCATATCATGGTGCATTTACAGTGATTATACACCATATGTTACACTGGACACATTGACAATCTATCATGGTACATTTACAGTGATTATACTTCATATATTACATTGGACACACTGACACTTTATATATCATGGTGCATTTACAGTGATTATACACCATTTGTTACATTGGGCACATTGACTTCTTCTTCTTCTTCTTCTTCTTTTTTCAGCTGTTCCCATTAGCGGTTGCCACAGCGGATCATCTGTTTCCATTTCTTCCTGTCCTCTGCATCATGCTCTTTCACACCAACCTCCTGCATGTCCTCTCTCACCACATCCATAAACCTTATCTTAGGCCTTCCTCCTTTCCTCTTATCTGGCAGCTCCATCCTTAGCATCATTTTCCCAATATACCCAGCATCCCTCCTCAGCACATGTCCAAACCAATGCAATCTCGCCTCTCTTGCTTTGTCTCCAAACTGTCCAACCTGAGCTGACCCTCTAATATACTGATTCCTAATCCTGTCCATCCTAGTCACACCCAGTGCAAATCTTAACATCTTTAACTCTGCCACATCCAGCTCTGACTCCTGCCTTTTCGCCAATGCCACCGTCTCCAACCCATATAACATAGATGGTCTCACTACCCTCTTGTAGACCTTCCCTTTCACTCTTACTGGTACCTGTCTGTCACAAATCACTCCTGACACTCTTCTCCACCCATTCCACCCTGTCTGTACTCTCTTCTTCACCTCTCTTCCACACTCACCATTACTTAGAACTGTTGATCCCAAGTACTTAAACTCATCCACCTTTACCAACTCTACTCCCTGCATCCTCACCATTCCTCTACCCTCCCTCTCATTTACACACATATATTCTGTTTTAGCCCTGCTGACCTTCATTCCTCTCCTCTGTAAAGCATATCTCCACCTCTCCAGGGTCTCCTCAACCTTGTCCCTACTCTCATTACACATCACAATGTCATCTGTAAACATCATAGTCCACGGGGCCTACTGTCTGATCTCATCTGTCAACCTGTCCATCACCACTGAAAATAAGAAAGGGCTCAGAGCTGATGCTTAATGTAATCCCACCTCCACCTTAAACGTATCTGTCACTCCCACCACAGTCCTCACCAATGTCACACTAACCTTGTACATATCCTGCACCACTCTTACATACTTCTCTGCCACTCCCGACTTCCTCATACAATACCACAACTCCTCTCTAGGTACCCTGTCGTATGCTTTTTCTAAGTCCACAAAGACACAATGCAACTCCTTCTGACCTTCTCTGTATTTCTCCAACAACACTCTCAGAGCAAATATTGCATCTTTAGTGCTCTTTCCAGGCATGAAACCATACTGCTGATCACTAATCATCACCTCCCTTCTTAACCTAGCTTCCACTACTCTTTCCCATAACTTCAAGCTGTGACTGATCAATTTTACCCCTCTGTAATTACTGCAGCTCTGCACATCACCCTTATTCTTAAAGATAAGTGCCAAAACACTTTTTCTCCACTCCTCAGGCATCCTCTGACTTTCCAAAATTTCATTAAACAATCTGGTTGAAAATTCCACTGCCATTTCTCCTAAGCACCTCCATGCTTCCACTGGTATGTCATCCTGGTCAACAGCCTTTCCATTCTTCATCCTCTTCATAGCTGTCCTTACTTCCTCCTTGCTAATCTGTTTCACCTACTGATTCACTATCCCCACATCATCCAACCTTCTCTCTCTCTCATTCTCTTCATTCATCAGCCCTTCAAAGTACTCTTTCCATCTACTCAACACACTCTCCTCACTTGTGAGTACATTTCCCTCACTATCCTTTATCACTCTTACCTGCTGCACATCTTCCCCAGCTCTGTCCCTCTGTCTAGCCAGTCGGTACAGGTCCTTTTCTCTCTCACATTGACATTCTTTATATATCATGGTGCATTTACAGTGATTATACCCCATGTGTTACATTAGCCTTATTGACAGTTTTTATTTATCATGGTACATTTAAGATAGGGGAACTTGGGGTGTGTCTGCGAGGTTCCAGACCTAGGTAAAAATCAAGGTGTGATTGTGGTTAGAAGCATCCAAGAACAGTCAGTCAAGGAAGGGTCAACAGGCTACTCTGGAGAGTGGTGGGAGGGACTTAACTTGTCTGGTTTGTTGAGTTACTACAAGAAAAACCTACAAATAGGAGGCACTATGCACAAACCCACCATCAGAGTCATCCAGAAGTGGGATCATGCAGGTTCCACAGTTTAAATCAGCCTTGAACAGGGCCTTAAAGAGTGCTGGTGTTTGCCTCACCTTTTTTTCTGCTCATTTCCTCAACAGTGGATGGACATCACATCTACTTAACCTATAATGTTGTCCCTTACTTAAGAAGTGAATATGCAGATGGCCTTAATAAAAAAAAAAAGAAAAATTAGGGAAAAGCGAAGGCAAAGCTAATCTTAAAGGCCACAGGTATGTTTGAGTAGTGCATGCTGGGAATTCATTGCCATCAAGTTAACTGAAGAGTAAAGAAAGGAGAAGGAGTAAGGAACATAGCAGAATAATTAAGAAAATTGGAGAGAAACAAGGATTAGGTAGGCTAATAGTGATAGTAGCGCAAGCATGGAAGTTATTGTACATTAAGCTAATATCTATGTGTTCTTTTACATTTGTTGCAAGATGTGTGGTTAGTTGGATATTTGGTCACTACTGAGAAAGAAGAAGAGACCTGGCCAAAATGGTTCCATCTGTTAAGTCAAGTCAGGTTTTTTTTTTAAATTTTACTTTACAGCATTTGGCCAAAATGTTTTTGTTAAAATGCTGCGAAGTGTCAAATACTTTCAGTATGGCTCTTTTCTCAGCGGAAGTAGATGGATGTGTTCCTTTCACTTACACAGAGTGATTTTGTATGGGTTCTCTTTTTTTTTGCCAAATTGGTAGTCGGTGAGGGGTAAGGGAGTTTCTCCTTTTCCACACTATTGTTCACTATCAGTGTTGGTATATATAAGTAGCAGGGTTTTTAAGGGCATAAGCACCCTATGTGAGAGTACAGTAGGAGAACACTGTTTTATGAGTTTTTAGCTGTTTTTTGCAGTTTCAGATGGTTTGAGATAGTTAAAAAAAACTTTTTTGTTTCAAGCAACACAATAGCAGAGATGCAAAGAAATTGTTCACCAACCAAAAAACCCAGTATGTAACATGAAGTGCAGATGAACAAAAACGATGCAGGTCAGGCATAAAACAGTAGCTTTGTTAAAAGTATACTCCAGTCTTGCAGTGTTGTTCATTATTATTGGATGTATAGCTGGATACCTGACTGACAGCTGATAGCTTCAGTGGACTGCTGACTGAATGGTTGGGTTACTTGGTGGCCATCCTAGTCTGAATAATACCATTCTTAGGAGAAAACAAATGCTGTGCAGCTCCACTAACATAAAACACTAAGACACTGGAACACAGACATGATGTCATACCTTTTGTTAGCCAACACTGGCTTTGCAGTTACTCAAACATTCAAGCTTGCATGAGTCCTTCATCATGAGTTATAGTTACAGGAGTTATATAACTCCTGATGAAGGGCTCATAGGCTCATAATTTCATGAGTGTATGCTATGCTAACGACCACATGGGCCGTTAAAAGCCTACTCATGCAACCCAAATGTGATCCACAGCTTTTATTTATATTTGATTTATAGGGGGATGATTTATTGACTGTCTCTGCCCATCAGAGACATAAGATCCAGACCAGGGGTGAATTTCTTATTACCCATCCAATTGCACTTAAATAGGGATAGAAAGGAACTCTGTTTCACATGGATGGGGAGCCTGTTCCAGAGAATGGGAATTATCTGAGAAACATATCTGTCCCTTCAACATGCCCTATTTATGTTACAAGCAAAATTTAGGTCTTTTAATCTAGTAGTTCTGATGCTTCTTGTTTTGCAGTTGTGCAAAAGATTAATAAAAACATTGTCCAGGAATGCCTTATATGCCAGGCAAAGATTACCTCTCAGAAGTCTATATGATACCGACTGCAGAGGCAGAACTTTGATGCTTGACCTACTTAGCCATCTTAGTTGCCTAATTACTTTTGTGAGAGAGTTATTATCTTTATGGGAATTACCCTTCCTGATTTTTACAATAATTGTTTTTCCTTTTGTTGTATATCTTGTTTAATTTGGGATGCTGCCAGGGCAGTTTGTTTCTGGGGCTAGTTCTAGGCTTACTTCTGGTAAGTACAGTAGTCTCTTTGCAACCACTGACATGGTCGTGCAGAGTTTCTGAGAACAATTCAGCATAGGTTGATCTGTTTTCTCGGGGGTTGGAAGGGCAATGAATTTTGAAAAACCATCAGTTAATAGCAGGTTATTTGTCTTGGGATAGCTCCTAACTGTTACTGGTTTTAATTGGATTACAAAGATGATTTGAATTTTCAAGGGCGACAGCTTTATGGTTGGACCTTACTAAGGAGATATGGAGGGGGTACAGTATTCCCCCATATTTGTGAACACGAGTCCAGTATGTTAGTGTTTTTAGTGTTGATATTCGCTGTTTGGTCAAGTGTGTTAACATTTATGAAGGCCAGAAATCTCTCTGTCTGTCGATTTTAGGCCATGTGGGATTCACAGTCTATATAGGGGAAATTAAAGTGTCTCATGATTAGGGAGTTAGATTGGATGATAAGTGTCTTCAGTAGGTCAAGGTATGCATTGTTAGCTTTTTGGGACGTAAATGGTGACCTATAGCTGACTAGGATATGGTACAGGATTTTGTCTATGGTAATCTGCACATAGACTAATTCCAACATGTCATTCTGTTTGACCACCCTAAAGGTATGCTTGCCACTGATGTATACTGAGACACCTCAACCTTTAACCCTTGTCTGTGCAACTACTGGTCTAAAAGTGTGGAAGGCACTTGAGCTTGCACTGTCAGGGTATTTTCTGACACTTTAAACCATGTCTTGCTAACTGCACAGATTTCTGTATTGCTGAGTGTGGGGAGGACGTGGAGGGAGTGTATTTTTTTATTTAGGCTCCTGGCATTGAGCAGTAACAACTTGAGGTTCAGTTGAGTTGATTTTGCTGTGTCACTAGGTTTGACAATTTGGCATTGCCTAAAAATGGCACTATGGGGACAGACAACATCTTAGCCAGTATTTGAAAGCTTAGAGGGGAAAGGTGCTGACCATCTTTGGCAAAGCAACATGATCTGTTGACCATGTTCTTTTAAGCTGACAAACATTGGATCCCATTAAACTGACACCAGAATGACAGACAGTTGTTGAAATCAATCATATTTTGCTCATATTGTGGCACCATTCTTAGTGATGCTAATATGCTGCTGACTGCCAGGCTCATACCAGCCTGAGACACATAGTTTGGAAGCTCCATAATATCTCTCTTCATATAGTCCAGGGAGGTACATCTCAGGTCATTTATACCTACATGGACTGTGATGGAATCATACTGGTACCTGTGGTGTAATGACTTGAGTGCATGAGTGATGTCCAAGGAGGTACATCTCAGATTACTTACACCTACACGGACTGTGATGGAATCATATGGTACCTGTGGTGTAATGACTTGAGTGCATGAGTGATGTCCAAGGAGGTACATCTCAGGTCATTTACACCTACATGGACTATGATGGAATCATACTGGTACCTGTGGTGTAATGACTTGAGTGCATAAGTGATGTCTAAGGAGGTACATTTCAGATTACTTACACCTACACCTACACGGACTGTGATGGAATCATACTGGTACCTGTGGTGTAATGACTTGAGTGCATAAGTGATGTCTAAGGAGGTACATTTCAGTTTACTTACACCTACACCTACACGGACTGTGATGGAATCATACTGGTACCTGTAGTGTAATGACTTGAGTGCATGAGTGATGTCCAAGGAGGTACATCTCAGGTCATTTACACCTACACGGACTATGATGGAATCATACTGGTACCTGTGGTGTAATGACTTGAGTGCATGAGTGATGTCCAAGGAGGTACATCTCAGGTTACTTACACCTACACGGACTGTGATGGAATCATACTGGTACCTATGGTGTAATGACCTGAGTGCATGAGTAATGTCCAAGGAGGTACATCTCAGGTCATTTACAGCTACATGGACTATGATGGAATCATACTGGTACCTGTGGTGTAATGACTTGAGAGCATGAGTGATTTGGTGGATCCTGGTTCCATACACCTACATGGACTATGATGGAATCATACTGGTACCTGTGGTGTAATGACTTGAGAGCATGAGTGATTTGGTGGATCCTCACTCCAGATAAACAACTAACAGTTATCTTTTCCTTGTTCAGCCTGGTTAGAGGGCACCAGTATATCTTTCAATGGACTCCCTGTGGTGACAGTTCTGGGAAGTTTTTTTGCCTGCTTTAAGGGTTTAGTGTTTAGGTTTCCACTGAGAGTGACAGTGAGTCTAGTGTTAGATGCTTTGTCTGAGTGCCTTTGTGTTTGCTGATTTTTATTCCGTATGAAGATTGATTTTAAGTGCCTCAGCATATGTTAGTCTATGGTGTACTGTGATTTTTGTGAGGTGGGTGATGTGTGTGTGGTTTTGATAACCTGATTTGAACTTATATGCAAAAGTTTAGCCTCCAATTTCCTTGTGTAATTGCACCTCTCACATACTATGATTCTTTAAGGATAAAGTGGTTGTCACAAAAATGAGATGATTGCTACATTGTCTCAAGATGCCCATGTCCACCAAGATGGCTACAGAGAAGTTAGGAAATTGCATATCCATACTGTCTAGTCCTTTGATTTGTGAGCTACAAGGGGTTGGTGTACTGGGGTTAGAAGACTATTCAGGGTGCTATGTGAAGACTAATAAGGGTGCTTTACTGGGGCAGATTATACTAAACAGTACTAAATTCTACTAACTTTAGTGTTTACACAATACTGAATTCTACTAAATCTGTAGGTATTGCTACTTGAGACCCAACTATGTGATCTAAGCTTGTTGGCGTACAAGGTATTTGCATTATATTGCTGCTTTACAGATTTACAGATTATAGTTTTATAAACTGTTCTACAGAGAAAATTTACTTTTTAAGTGTTTGCTAATGCAGAGGACACTGCTAACCCATGTAAACATACAAAATTTCTAGTTGCACAGAAAAAACAGAAAACTAAATAACCAGCCCTCTGGCTAATAAAATGACTATTCTATGAGTACTTTTGTGGATTACTTAACTCACGTAGACCAGACAAACACCTCCTGCCACAAGATGAATAAACTTAATCCTCTTAATGTAAAAACACAGAAGAAGACTCCCACAGGTGCAACAATTATACAAATCACCTAAACAATCAGCTGGAATCCATTGCCAAAGGTAATTTCAAGACAGTTAACACTGAGAGGAAGATCAATTTTGTTTTACAAAAATTCAGTGAAATGCACATATAAAAGCAGAAAACAAAAGTGCAATTTTGCAATCAAAGGTACTTAACTTTGCATGGATATCCCTGGATTCAATTAAAACACTTCAAAAATACAGGCTATGAATACAAGTTTTGCTGAGTTCTAGGAAAATGAGCAGGAGACAATATGTAGTAAAGGAGGTTTACTCAAGATCGATATTGGTTTGCTGGGTGGGCACTAAGTATCGCAGGTCTATGGAAAACAATGGGTGGGAAGAGTACATAAATAACATACAACAGTCATTAGCAATGAAAGAGGGGAGGGATGGCCAGTTCGAAAGCTCAAGTAATTGCAGAATCAATGTAGGTCCAATAAAAGGTTTTACAGCACATTTGTATTCCATTATCTTTGTGTTTAACATTCTTAGGAATCATTTCTCCCATGAGGCATGACTGAATGTGATCATGAAGCTATCTTGTGAAGTACCAATGTCAGCAGCAGCAGTTGTATAGCTAGGATGGGGCTAAGGGGGCAACTGCCCCAAGTACAAACTGTTAAGGGTCATGATCAGACAGTCAGTATTGCATTTCCTCTGACATGGGTGCAAATACAGCAATCAGTTTGCTATAGTTTAAACAAAGAAAAGACAATTTTTCTTTTTTGCTGTTCACTTCTGAGTAGAATTATTTTTTGTGTGTGTTGGGACATTAAATTGAAGGATAGCACTGAGCACAACACTAGTTAGCTACACCTCTGCTTAGCACTAAACAATGTGATGTATTTGTAATTTGTACAGTATGAATTTAAATTTATGGTAATGATTGTTAATGAGAGTTAGAAGTATGACTGAACTGTACCTGACAGCAAAGTTCTGACTGATAAGGCAATCAGGTGGGCTTGTGTAATTCTGGGAGTTTAGAACTTAGGACAAGTTAACTCTTTCTTCAGAATTATGCACAAAAATCCAGTCAATTCTAATGTTAACAGAAAAGTAACACTCCTGCAACAGAAGTGCTGAATAATTGTTCATTCATTCATTCTCTGGTTAGCGGATTTATCCAGTTTAAGGTTATAAGGTCATTGGGCGGATGGAGCCTTGCCTAACACTCAGCTAGCTGATCTTGTAAAACACACACACACACACACACACACACACACACACACACACACACACACACACACACACACACACACACACACACACACACACACACACACACACACACACGGGTGCGTACACAATGACATGTTATAAACTCTTACTGGCAGTCTGTAGGCTCACCAGCTAACCAGTAGTATGTCTGTGGGATTTGGGCAGCAGCCTGCTGACTTAGCAGTAGCTTTCTGCTTCACAGCTCCAGGATTCAGGCTTAACTTCCCGACACTATCTCTGTGGAACCTAGCATCTTTGCAGATTTTCTCTTACTATTTCAGTTTCATTCTTCGTCTACAAAAAATATGCATTTGACTGGCTATGCTGAATTGTTACACACACATGCACAGATAAATAACACACACACGCACACACACACACACACACACACACACACATATATATATATATATATATATATATATATATATATATATATATATATATATGAAACCGGTAATTTCAACACATCATCATTTACTTGACATTACCCAACATACCCTGCCTACCAGCCATGTACAACTAATGTATTGCAGGGGGCCAAGAGTACCCTGCACACCCCATGCAGTGGGCTGCACCCCAACACCCCCTGCTCGTTATATATACAAACTCTGAGATTGCACTACAGTCAGGAAATGGGTACATTTCCTGATCCCCACTGCAGTGCGATCTCCAAGCTGAACGTCAACCTCACAACAGCGAATGCACACAAGCATTCGCTGTTGTGGTGTTGACCATTTTTGGTTTGGCCTTCCATGAACTAGAAAAAAGCCTTTTTGACTATCCCAGTTTGATTGAATGTCGTCCAAAATTTTGATAGCAAACATATATATGTATATGTGTGTGTATATATATATATATATATATATATATATATATATATATATATATATATATATAATATATATATATATATATATATATATATATATATATATATATATATATATATGTGTGTGTGTGTGTGTGTGTGTGTGTGTGTGTGAGTCTGTGCATGTGTGTGTGTGTGTGTTGTTTTTACCTTTGCCCTTGTAGCTCAGGTAATGAATACAGTCTGAGAACCAGTCCTCTTATCTAATTAATAAATATTTAATACATATACCAACAAACAAATAAATAAATAAACCACTAGATAAACTTTTAGACTCTGCACAGAAACCACCTCAGCCAATAATGAATATAAAGAACCAAGCACAGTGAGGCAGCAACTTTAAAAGCTGTGATTATTTGTCACCCAGGGTAATTCATTATACATCAAACAATACAGCCTGTTATGCTGTCAGTCAGAACTTTAATTGCTATTTGATTATGTTGCATTAGTTGAGAGTTGGCCCTGGAACACAAGTCTTGCAACTATATGCATAGATACACAGTGACAATCATCCACCCAGAGCATTATAGGTTCATAGGATCATAGGTTCATACTAGGCTATCTGCCATAGGGCATTTATAAGCCTAGCCAGAGTGTGTTTGGCTTTCACCACCCATTTTAAATTAATTTTGCTATGCCCTTTTTCGAGGTTAGTACACTGTGCCTCTGTCTAACAGTGACACAGAAGTGATACCCGGGGTAAACCTATGATCTCCCATCCACTCATCAAGATTCCTCTTGAAGAGAGTCAATGAGGGACTCTGCCTAACCTGGACTGGGATTTTATTCCAGAGTGAAGGGAGCCTCTGGGTTATGAATCTGTCCCTCCAGCATGTCCTATTCATTTCAGTGCTGAGGTTCAAGTCTCTCAAGTGCATAGCTCGATGGGATTTGGATTTTCTGAGGTGCAACATGTCCATTAATTCCGGGTTGGACATGGCTTTATACATCAGGCACAGATCGCCTCTGAGCAGGCGGTATGCCACTGAGTAGAGCTGGAGTTTCTTTAACCGGGCAGCATATGGCATCTGTTTGAGCCCTTTGATCCTCTTGGTGAGGTACTTTTGGGGTCTTTCCAGTTGCTGCAGGTGTCTGGTAAGGTACATCCCAAAAGGGGCATTGTATTCAATTATGGGCCTGATGAGGGATAAGTAAAGAGGCACGATGACCTCCTCTGATCTAGATGTGAATCCCTTCATGATTAGGTGGGCTATATAAAATGTTTTTCTAACCACTTTGGCCACGTGGTTGTCAAATGAGAAATTGCTATCAACTTGGATCTCCAGGTCCCTAATTACTTCTTCTGTATTTAATGGATTACCACCTATGTGGTAATTTGTGGGCACTTTGTTTTTGCCAAAGGGGATGACTATACACTTTTTGGCATTTAGCTTGAGGCCATGGCTCTGGCACCAGTTGTCTGTTTCTATGAGGCCCTTTTGGAGGATGCTTGTGTCAGCTGGAGAGTCGATTATGGCGCCCAGTTTGCAGTCATCTGCGAACTTGGTCAACCACAGTCCTTCTGTGTTGGCCTGTACCTCCGAGAAATATATACCGAACAAAAGAGGTCCCAGGACTGAGCCTTGTGGGATGCCACTTGTAACTGGTTTGGAGTCTGACATGGCTCCAGCAATTCTAACCATGTGGTTTCTGTCCTTGAGTCAGTTTGCAACCCATCTAGTGACATAGGGGGTTTATATTTAAGCTGGTGAGCTTATCTATAATACTCGAGTGGGGTATTGTATCGAAGGCTTTTGCAAGGTCCAGGTAGGCTGTGTGGACCACCTTCTCCTCGTCAATGGCCTTGGTTACTGTTTCAAAGAAATCAACCAGGTTTAAGAGGCAGGATCTGCCCTTAACAAAGCCGAACTGGGCAGGATCCAGTGTCTGTAGGTCCCCAATATCTTTATTTATGAGGTCCATGATGATCCTTTCCATAGCTTTGCAAACCAAGCTAGTCAGGCTTATGGGGCAATAGTTTCCAGGATCCATTGAGGCACCACCTTTGTGGGGAGGGACAACTGTTGCTGTACACCACTCTTTGGGTACATATCCTGTAGTAAGGCTGAGACTGAACAGTAGTTTTATGTTTGGGTTTAGCTCTTCTTGGATTTCATGTAGGACGCAGCCCGGGACACCGTCTGGTCCCATTGATGCTGTGTTTTTTGCTTTGGAGAGGGCAGCTCTTATCTGAGCATCTGAGATGTCAGGGGGGCAGCGCTCTGCTGGGATAGATATTTGCCCTTTTGGTGGGGAGGGGGGGAGATGTTTGCGCTGAACCTGTCAGCTAGGATGTTGGCAATGTCTCTGGCTTTGGTGTATTTTTTGTCATTTTGGACTAATTCTGAGCATATCTGGGAATTCCCACCCAGGTTCCTAACATAACTAAAGAAAGCCTTGTGATTATCCTTAGTGTCCTGTGCAATTTTTCTCTCGAAGCTGGCCTTAGACGATTTTATGAGTGCCCATAGTTTTTTGCTAATACCGATCAGAGATGCCTTCCCTTTTTGGGATTTTGCTCTATCATGTAGTAGCTTCCTCCTCCTATTGTATAGTGTGTTTATGGCTGGGGTCCACCAGACAGGACATCTGCCTTTGGAGGATTGGGTCTTGGTTTTATTTGGGATTGCATGATCCATGCATTCCTGAAGGTGTTCATAGAATGCATTTATAAAGGATTCTGTGCTCTGGGCTGTATTTTACACAGGCCCAGGGACTTTGAAGAATTAAAGGTTGTTCCTCTCCAAGGAGATCACATACAGACACACTTGTCATGTGCAGGATTCAAATCCCTACCTAACTGGTTTATGATACTACAGGAGTAGTTGGGAAGGATTTTTCTAACCCAAAACAAAAAGGTTGTAAGGCATGTGAACCAAACAACAAACCAAACAAGCCGAGGACCAAGCAAAGATGTTGTTAAAAGGTATTTCATTGAGACCTTTCATCAGCTGAAATATGTTCTCAGTTTGTGGATTCTAACAGTGGTTCCCCCAGTGAGTTTGTCCTGAGCATGTGGTTCTTTACCGGTCAACCAAGAGGTATTGTTCTGTTCCACACAACTAAATGGCGGTTCACAGGCAAATCATTTAAGCAGCAGTGAAGGCTGTTATAGATCAGGACTTGGTAGTCTTTCAAGTAATTTTTCTAACAATGTACTTAACTTGGAGCCAATTTTACAAATGAATGTGGTCACGATCTCAAAAAATGGTTTGATTAAAATATTGTTATGGCTAATCGAGTCCAGGGATCAGGAGTGAGCTATGATGAACAACTTAAGTATTTGGAGGCAAAGCTTTTGTGGTGCAGTACTTTACAGGTAGAGAATGCATACTTTCCAAAAAAATGTGTCCATGTCCAAATGGTACCCAGGGCCCTGCAATTATTTAGTTTTCCTAACAATGGGCAGTTTGGAAATTAATTTTATCATGAGTTGGCCAATATAATGGCTTTACTGCCCAGTTAATAAAATTGCAATTCTGCTAGCCAGTTATGCAAGCCATTATAAATAAGAATGAAAAGCTTATTGTTGTTTTATTCCAAGATAGTTCTAAGTTAAATAAGACCATTACTAATGTTTCAGGCTGACAACACAAAGTACAGTGGGGTTTTCACAATGTTGTGAGTATGTGTGAAGACCTCTTTAGAAGGAAGATGGGCAGGCTAGACAGATATTTGCATGCCTATAACAATAGTGCTGCTTATCCTTTTCCTTTTCCATCCCTAACATGTGGTGGGGAGGGCTGGTGAATCACATTCTGACGGTGTTAAGTAGGGGTGTTCTCAGACCAATCACCATTTAGAATTTCCAGTACTAAGATGGGCATTTAGCATACAACAATGTCATGGCACCAGCCCCCCAGTACGTCCTCATCCCTCAAGGCAACACCAGAATAGGGTGCAGGTGGAGAATCTAATCAATGACTTTATTATTGAAGATTCATATCATGGAGTTGTTCACTCCCACTGCAACTTTACAATTTACAATTATAGTCATCTAACTATTGACAGTAACTATTTCAAGGTGTTTAGTAAACGTTTTCAATTTGTACCTACAGGCCATTTGCGTATTGTAGATTTACTAATGGACTTTAAATTGTTTTTGAAGAAATTTAACCTGGCATGTTTATTATAGAACAAGTTTTGTACTTGCCAAACCAATTGCTTATGAAAAAAGTGTGTTCAACGCCCAATGCACACAATAATACAGGTTTTTGAGGAATTTAGTTAAGAAGCACTTCATAACTTATCTATTTCAGAGAATGAATTGATAAGGAATTTGTCCTCCAATTGTGCAATAATGGTTATGAAACCTGATAAAGGTGGGGAGGGTTGTGATTATGAACACAGTGGACTATGATGTTGGGATAACTAGTATTTTAAACAATTAAGATCATTATAATATTGTTTCTAGGAATGAGATTAAAATTGCTTATACTAAGATTGACTATATAATTCATGAGAATTTAATGCAAGGGAATATTGGCAAAACCTTATTTGACTTCTTAGTCTCTATGGATACCATTATTCCAGAGATATTTGGGGTTCCTAAAGTCCACAAATCTATTGATAACCCACAATTTTGATTAACTGTAGTGGCCAGAGGTTCTAAAACTCACCCCTTGCTTTTTGTATAGTTTATAAGCTCAAGCCTTTCTTAAACCAGCATAGGTATTTGATTAAGGACTCCTTGGAATTTCACAGGAAATTAGATCTGATTTTTATTATGACTAATTAATTTTGTTACCATAGGTGTGGGCTATTTATTTTCCTCCATTCCACATGTCACTGAACTATAATGGTTTAGTGAGGTTTTATTCCATTATGAGTTTGTGGAAAACAAAGAAATGAACCTGCTGGTTGAATTTATGGAGTTTATTTAACTAACATTTTTTTGTATTTTAATAGTGAATGTTGAACAAGTGCAAGGGGGTGGCAATGGGTATTTCGTTTGCCCCTATTTACACCAACATGGTTCTTTGGGCATGGGAAAAGAATTACATATTTTATTCTGGATTTTCTAGTGCTTGTTGTTTTTATACTCACATTTTGGATGATATTTGTATTTTATGGAAACAATCACTTTATAAAATATATATTAATTTTTGGAATATATAAGAGTGTGTACTTCTTTTCTTACAATTTACTCATACCATTTCTAGTGAATGCATTCACTATTTGTATGTTAGTTTTGGCTAAGGATAGAATGAACCATGGTTTCACTTCCATTATACATCACAAAGAATCATTTTTAAATTCCTACTTACATTTCTGAAGCAATCATGCTTTTCTTCAAAAGAGGGTCTGTATTAAAGGGCAAATGGTCATGGCAGCATGAATGACTTCTAATTATGACAAACTCATGCAGGAGCTCAATTTCATTGCCCAGATTTTTATTGAAAGGGGTTACCCCACTGAATTATAGACAGAAATTAAGAACAATATTTTAGAAGCTAGGAGCTTTAATTATAAACCCACGCTGGGTATTAATTTAGACACTCCAGTGGTAATTGGAACAAATCTTAATTCTAATTTTACTTCTAACATGAATGTGATGGAACACAAATATGGTAACAACTTTATAAATATCGGGGGGACTATCAGATGAGATGTGTTGAAACACTCTCCAGAATTTGGGGAGACCATTCTTTGCAACACATTTTCAATTATAAGAGGAAATGAAATATTAAGAAGTTATTGGAAAACCAGTGACTAGTAATATTAACAATGGTGTTAGTATTACTGGCATGGGACACACACAAATGTGGTATGTGCAAACAGGGCTCATATTTTAGAAGACAATACCTTCTATTTATAAGCTAGAGAGATGTTATTAACTTCTTATGGGCATTTCAACTATAATAGAAAAAGTTTTATTTCTTTAGTGTGCTGTTCATCTTGCACAGCATTTTATGCTGAAAAAATGGACTGTATGCTTATGCTTAGAAAAATATTATATAAACATAATTATGATATTATGTATCGAGTTTATATAAGTATGCAAGTATATAAGGAATTATGAAAGAAATGTTTTTAGATTTTCATGTTGGAACAGGTTCCTTTAAACCTATGTGGTAGTCCATGGAAAACTTTAATTGAATACTGAAAGCTTTTTGGCAGCTGAAGTTGGATGCTAATACAGCACCCAGTTTAAATGAGTATCTCTCCATTTCTAGTATTTTAAAATTACACGCTGTTAGCTTGTAAATACAATTAATAATACTGGTTGAAGTTTGTTTTTTAATATTATTGCTTTTTTATGATTTTTTTGTAATAGTTTGCTCAGTCAGGGGGCTGATTGGTTAATAACATGCTACGAGTCACACCTACTTGGTTATTTAAGTTGTTTGAGGATGTTTAAGTTTATCTGTATGTAGTCAGATTTTAGGAGAGGAACTGGCTCAATAAAATATCCATTAGCAATATCTTAGCTTGGTCCTTGGCTTGTCTCATTTGTAAGGATTTTTTCTAAACCTTACCTTCAGACAGTACAGTATTATGGGATAGACAGTGACAGTAAAGATTAGATTCCAGTCAGTGAGCTGGTTCTACTAAAATAGCCTGTTATGTATTCATATCAAACTGAGTCAAAGACTTGGACTTGAGAATAGGTTTATGTTGCATGCCTTTGGCAGTATATTCCAAATTTGTGAGGCATTTCATGTAGTAGAAAGTAAATGGTTAGATAATTTTAGCTGTGAGACACTGGGTGACAAAAATAAACTCTGACTTTTTTTCTCTAATTGTCTTCCAGGCAAACCCCCTGTAGCTATGTTGATGGTATACCATTCGTCTGATATTGAATCCGTACTTTCTGATGGTAATGAGACTGACAATGACTCACCATATAAATATATAGTGAATTCAAAAATAATTACTGCAGTAACTTCAAGCAAGTGGAAGAATAACCTCACACATCCTGTCTTTTTCACATTTGATGTAAAAAAGGTTTGTATGTTTCCCTTGTATTAAATATATGACCGTCTAGTTTTCTTATTAAGAGCTGTGAAATTTTATAATGGGTAAAAAATGCTAGAAAATATCTGTTTTACTTATTGAAATATTCAGCATATTCTGACCATCAAATTAAAAATGTCATTTTGTGATTTGTTTTTAACTTGAAAGTGATAAATGAAATGCATGCACACACAAGCTTGTTCTCCTATACCCCATTTCAATCTCCTGTTAAAATATCTCTTTCCAAAATGTTTGGCTTCTTCTTGGCAACTGTGCTGTGATCTTTGTCATTAAAGCATAATGCTGCTGTACCATTCATCGATGCTGGATTATGTTTCTGCCATGCTTTCAGAGTTTGTAAGATATATTTTTTCATAGACATTCACATTATCTCTGCTGTTCCATGAAGAAACTTTACAAGGAGGGTCATGACCAAGATGGCTGACTGACAGCAACAGCTGGTGAAAGCTCTGTGACTGACAACTTTTCTCTGACAGTAAAGATAATCAAAAAAATAAAATTTGGAGATACTTGTTAGCTGATTTTATTAATTAATATAGAAAAAATTTATAGCTTCAAGTTCATCAAAAGCTGTAATTTTCCTGTCAGAATTTCAACTGCTTGAATTAAGAGAGAAGAGACTTCTACATGAGCAACTAAATAAATGGTACTTAGGATTCTTGTGTTAAAAAAGACATCCAATCAATAATAGCTAGTATACAGGATGTATTACTTAAAATGGAGAAACTGGATACCAAAATAGAAAGTTTCAAAGAAGAGATCAGAAGGAAGATAAAACATTTAGCAAGTCTTATGAAACAACAAAGTGAACAAATCAGCAATAGGGAAGAAGTTTTAAATCATTATGAAAGGAGAATATCTGAAGATGATTCACAGACCAAATTTCTTTTAATACAAAATAACTGTCTCATAGATAAAGTTGATGATTTAGAAAATGGACTGAGACAAAATAACATTAGAAATTAGGGTATACCTGAAAAATATGAGGGAGACAATATAATGTACTTCTTATCAACCTGGCTACATGAAACATTAAATCTACCTTAAACTTTATCTTTTGGAATTGGAAGGGCACATAGATTCCTCAGAACACCTTGAAGAATGAAAACTCACCACAATGTTCAATTATAGTTAAGTTTCTGTCTAGATTAGAAAAAAGATCCAATGTTAAAAAAGAGTGTGGTCCAGCCCACCTATTTCAATTATAATTAAGTTTATGTCTAGATTAGAAAAGATCCAGTATTAAAAAGAGTATGGTTCATCCCACCTATTAAAATAGGTCAACATGTAGTCAGATTTGACAATGAATATTCCAGTAAAGTAAAGAGTAAAAGAAAATCCTGTCTACCACTAATCAAGGAACTTAAAAAGAACAATATTAGAGCCACTTTGGCAATTCCCACAAGGATTAAATTATTTCTTAATGAAAGAAATCAAATATTTAAAACAACGAAGGAGGCACCCACTTTTGTTAACAGCAATACAATGCTTAATAATACTAAAGAAATGTAGTGGAACAGTATATTCCTAAAGAGAAAGAGTGAGCTGAATATCTGGAAAACTGCTTTTAAAATTAAAAAGCTTAAAAACAAGTCACTTTTGTTTTCTGATTGCAGGACTCTTATTTTCTGAAATAATGCATTTACCCTTTAAGTAAAAGGTTTGTATTATAGCAATAACCCACTCCTGGGTGTGGGTAATGCGGGATTTACCCACGGTTGGCGTGTGCCCGAGGGACCAAACAAAGACAGCCGTGGGTAAATCCTGCATTACCCACACCCAGAAGTGGGTTATTGCTATTATACTATGACATTATTTAAGAAAAGAAATAATTACTTTTCTTAAATAATGGCATTGTATAATGCCTCTTTGCTGCCCTTCTGCAGCTGTCTGGTATTCACGGCAGTTCTGATGTACTGCGCATGCCTACGCAGTACATCAGAGTTGTGGCCAAAAGCAACGGAGGAAGAAAGATCTCCGTTGCTTTTACTTTTGCTATGTTAAATGGGTTTAACATAGCGAGACAGCTTTATAATAAGCAACGGAGATGTCCGTTGCTTATTTTAAAGCTGTCTCGCTTTGTTAAACCCATTTAATATAGCAAAACAGTAAAACGCAACAGAGATCTTGCTTTCTCCATTGCTTTTTTTTTTAAACCTGTCTTGCTATGTTAAATGGGTTTAACATAGCGAGACAACTTTAAAATAAGCAACGGAGATCTCCGTTGCTTATTTTAAAGCTGTCTCGCTATGTTAAACCCATTTAACATAGCGAGACATTTAAAAAGCAAGGGAGAAAGGAAGATCTCTGTTGCTTTTTACACACTGTGTCCCTATGTTAAAGGAGTTTAACATAGCGAGACAGGTTTAAAAAAAGCAACGGAGATCTCCGTTGCATTTTCTAAACCTGTGTCGCTATGTTAAACTCTTTTAACATAGCGAGACAGTGTTTTAAAAGAGACTTATACTAATGGAAAAAGTCAGGGCGACCAGACCTTTTTCTATTAGTATAAATCGATTTACAACGTGCACGCTGGCCAATCAGCATGCACGTTTTGGAATATTAATGGAGGGTCATGGTATAATGGACTTTAAACTTCAAAGCATATGTAAGCATGTATTTATATTTTAAGCTAAAAAATTCATGTTGAGTAATGGAAATGGTTAGTTTTAATGATTTACTATATTTACGGTGAATAACTTAATATATTTTATTTACCTAAACCTATAAGTGTATTTCTAATTTAAAAAAAAATACTTCTTTTAAGAGAATATCATTAAATTATAAACAATATAACTGGTAACTTTAATACTATATAGGTTAAGAATTTTATTTTATTTGTTCAACTTTGCTGACTCTGTGCATTGCTGGGTTAACTAAATATCAAATCTAAGTAATATACTAATTAGAAGTGATAAAGCGCTGGAAATTTTGTTTTCTTTGTTCATGTGTAACAGTCCTTTCACAGGTCATTTATAAAGCAAGTAACACTTAAAGAAAGCTTGAAAACAAAATAATATTCTAGTTGTGTCAGAATGCTGGATTGCTGCTTGCCTTGCTTCCCACCTTGAGCTATTCTAAAAAATATCTAGGTCAAAGTTTATCATTGATTGTTTTTTCAAGTATATATGTGAGAAATCTACTAAAAATGACATTCCCCTGGATTCAGTAAACTTCCATGCAGGAATAGATTATTCCTGCATGGAAGGGACTCTTCCCATGAGCACAGCAGCGCACCATGCATATTCATGAAGGGGTGCTGCCGTGCTGTAATACGGACATGGTTCTGTGTATGAGTGCAGGGGGTATGTCAGAGGCCAGTGGTCTCACAATACACATGCCCCCTGCACACCAGAATTGCTGTACGGCAATTTAAATAGAGCAGGATCACTTCTAACACCCCCAACCCATCAGGGTAATAAATCTGGACAAAGCCATAAAGGACAATCATCCCTACAAAGCCAGAAAGTTTATAGAATAACAAATTTAGCATTAACATGAATTTTCAGTAGGATATGAAGTAAATAACGCACACTTCACAACCCTTCAGAGTAAGAAATATGGGCAAAACCATAAGGGACAATCATCCCTACAAAGCCAGAAAGTTGATAGAATAACAGGTTTAGCATTAGCATGGGTATTCTGAAGGGTACAAAGTAAAAAATACTACAAATGCATTTTTTTGCACATGTGCAATAAAGTTTAAGCACAGCTGAGCGGATGTGCCTGTTGCTTAGCTATGCTTAGCCCAGCTGAAACGGCACAATAAGTAAAATAGCAATAGAAATCCAGCATAAGTGTAGTGTAGTGGTTAGAGTGTGCTCTTTGCATGTAGTCATTCATGGTTTGAACCTCACCAAAGCCATTTCCATTTTGTATGTGTAAACATTACAATTTTAATTTATTTGTATATTTATGTAGGAAGTAACTTACATTTCTCAACCAGAGTAGTGTATTAGGCCCAGATGTGAGGTGTCAGTGTAATAAAGTAGTGAAACACCCATACAAACACAAGTGCCCTATACAGTATAGTCACACAAGAATAAATATAATTACAGCACATTGGGGGATGTCAGGGAAGGTAAACAAATGTATATTATGTAATGAATGATGACTCAATCCCATACAGGTGGTAGTCCAATAAAATAAAACATAGGCAATGCTAAGCATTGCACAGCTATGCTGACCAGGTGGAGGCATTGTGAACATATGAATGCTAAGCAATAAGTAGCCCAGCTAAGCGGATTTGCCCATTGGTAAGCAATGCTGAACCTGCCTTTAAGCACTGCCAACCATAGGTAAGCATGTGTGCCTGTAGCTTTGCTTGGCTCGGTATATCAAAAAACATCCAGTCATGGCAAAGGGCAGAAGATCGGCTGTATTTAAACCACATAGGTGGGAATACAGCTCATAACTGGTTGTAGCTCTCCACTGTAGGCAGTATGGGATGTGTTGGAGAGGGCATGCACTTTTGGGCACAGTGCTGGGGCATATAGGAGTCCAAAGTCATGGTAGGACTCCTGGTAAAAAAACATTATATGAGACTGCTGCAGGACCAGTACCAGGGCTCCCAATATAAAGCGGAAGCCTGGGAAAGTCTCGTCCATGATCTCAACAGTGCCACTGGTATTCGTCAGACTGGTGAGCAGGTCCAGTGCCACTATACCAACTTGAAATGGAAGAAGAGGGAGCTCATGGAACAGTGGGTCCAAGAAGCAAGACAGTGGGGTGATGTCCCAGCAGTGTGCAAGTATTCATAGCAATAACTGTTTACCAAAGTCCAGCCTGTGTATGTGATGGATATGTATGCCTAAATGTTTCTCTATTTTCTCCAGTGAGTGGGCTGTGACTCAGGAAACCCATGCCATTAGGTTGCAAAGGCTGCATCGTGAGGCTGCTGAGTAACAATCGTGCTTGTAGTAGTCATACCAAATAAATATAAAGGAGTACAATGTCACCTGGCACTATAAAAATGTGTATAGTTTGTACTGAATAAACCAGACAATATGACAGTAATAGTCCCATATAGGTCATATTTTAATAAAACTGTAACTGCCAGGCAATATAGTTCTAAATCCTTGACAGGTTGTGTTTACTCTGGTATTGAATGGCATAAAATGTTGCATTCACAAAGATCTGATATCCGAATAGTAATGTGTTAACCATTGTTCCCACACTGTGCTACATAAAAAATATGTCTAGGAATGTCTGTATAAGAATGCTTTAATTACAAGGTCAGATTGTACAACCAAGAGAGACTTAGAAAAAATTGAAGGAAAAGACAGCAGTTTCTCAATAGCTCACTCTGATGAAATGCAAATGGTTGTATTTTTAGCAGACACAGCCATGGTTCGAATTCCGGGAGAGATAGTAAGCTGCATGCATAATTTTAACTAGGATTTTATGAATATGTGTAGAAACAGTCAGGTATTGTTAACAAACATTCGCCCCACAGGTCTTCCAAGTAAGAGAAGTAGAAAGCAGCTATAAGACGGTTGAATTATATACTGTGTACAAACATACCACTGCCCAAACCAAGACCATTGATTATTGTAATAATACCTGTACACTAATGATTAGAGCAATGATCATTAAAGTTGTGAGTACTGCAAGGATATACAAGTTGTTAATTGACATCTCCACCCTCCATCATATCTGCAACAATAATCTAAACACACAAATCAATGGGAATGTTTACACCAAACCAACTGTTGGGACATATGTTCTATTGTTCAACAAATATTGAAATGTGTTTCTATTAATGTTCCATGTTGAAATACTATCATTGGTGGCCTGTTGCTATTAATGTAATCTGCATGCCATTGTAATGGCCACTGTGGTTCCATATATGCATGTGTTCTGTTTGCTATGCAACTGTTCCAAATCTGTTGTTTTGGCTTAATGGGAATATCTATGCATGCTGTTATAACTAATCCTTGATTGTGTTGACTAATACTAACACACATATGTTCTAAAACTGCAACACCATAGCATGTTTGGGAAGGCTGATCCCAGCAGTCCCACCTCTCCCACCTCATCTGGCCATGGCACTGGGCCCCAGCACATCTGGGACAACCCTGGGACCTCCACATCAGCTAGTCATGCACCACCTTTGGGTGGAACCACCTCAGGAGATGGGGCTCATCCCCCCTGGGAGCAGGCGCTGACAGGATACCGTCACCCAAAGCCAGGTAGGGGTTTTGTGCGTTGCAAGCTCTAAAAACTGTTGGAAGATCTGCTACACCAGCTTGAGGGTCACATGGTGCAAATGGAGGGTCAGCCTGTCCCTCCTGCACAGCCCCCAGCACAGCCACCTTCGGGGCCATAAAGGTGCAGTGGTGACTGCCCATGGCTGGGGACCTCAGTCTCACTGTTTCCATTTCCCTGTCCTAGGTGTTTACTACATGTGTCATATACCACCCTGTATGCAGTCTTGTCTGTCTTATCTGTCTTCCTACCCAACCTACCTCCCCAAATATACATACTATCCTTCCCCAACATCCCACTCTCACCTTAAAAGAAAAGGGCAATCTATTCCCAAAATAAAAATTTTGCCCCATACATAGCTGTCCATTTTACACACATGTCCACTGGACACATATAATCTGGTCAAATTGGCATCACAACACATTATTGTTGTCCTCACCTTTCTCCAAGGGGGTTGAGTGT
Organism: Protopterus annectens; assembly: GCF_019279795.1. Taxonomy (NCBI): domain Eukaryota; kingdom Metazoa; phylum Chordata; order Ceratodontiformes; family Protopteridae; genus Protopterus; species Protopterus annectens. Next base: position 1,458,027,879 of record NC_056743.1, read on the forward strand.
CCAAATATACCTTCAAATTCAGTATATATGCACAGTTGTTGCTTTAGAAGAAATGGACAGCTATGGATATTCCCTACTCCTGTCGCGCACATGCCAAGCTACTTTCCCTATTGTCTTTCATTCTGTGTGCCCCCTTTTTCAACATTTTCTTATCACCCCTTTTTTATTTTCTTTTAAAGAAATTAGCATGGCAATAAGCGGGAGTACGCTGTTTTAAGCAGCAGTAACAGGGATTAAGCCTGTTTGTGTGGCACTAAGCAATGCCTACACAGATTAAGCACTTTTAAGGCTAACTGTCTGTCAGCATATTTAACTGGAAGTTAGCATTGCTTACTGCCACGCAAACCCGTGCAAACCTACTTACAACTGCTTAAAAGTGCCTTAATCACTCTGTATCCAACAGTGCTTGTTCTGCCCAGTAACAAAATAATCAGCCCTTGCAAGTCTTGAACCCTGCACACCAGAGCCACAGCAATTCACCACTAAGCCATCTGAGCTGTCAATATATTGGATATTTTTTTTCAAATATATCATGCAGCACAGTCATTCAACAATAGGGAAAATGTATTTATATATATGTACATTTCTGTTTTTTGCCTTTCGACTTTTCCCGGTTAGGGGTCACCACAGCAAAACTCTGGTCTGCTAATGATTGGCAGTGGATTTTTACAGTGCTGAGTTGCCAGCCCAACACCCAGCCTTCAAAAAAGGCACACCCATTCACATACTCACCTACCTGCATGTCTTTACATATCACTCGACCGTGGGGAGGACATGCAGATTCCACACAGAAGGCGCATATATATATATATATATATATATATATATATATATATATATATATATATATATATATATATCGATAGATAGATAGATAGATATATGTGTGTGTGCATATTAGGTACACACACACACACACACACACACACACACACACACATGTATATATATATATATATATATATATATATATATATATATATATGTATATATATATATAAATATATATATATATATATATATATATATATATATATATATATATATATATATATATATATATATAGATAGATAGATATAGTGCAGTTGGACATCGGATCCACACTCTGAATCTCCTACTGCAACAAATATGACCAAAAGTTGTGTAAATGGGGGTGAAGGGGCCCAAACTAGAGACCTCTTGTAATTATTGCCCTTATCCCTTCTTCCACTACAGAATTGTTAGGCCTTGCAACAAAATAATAAGGCCTGCCAAGTCCTGGACCCAGGGCCTTGTACACTATGATCAAAGCAATGTATCATGACACCATCTAAGCCCTACAAAATAGTGATAACATCCCAAGCATATCAGTTAGTACAGTCATCCAACAGCAGGGAAAGGAGTCTGTAGAATCAGTCAGGTAGTCTATATATACATGTATATATGTATGGAGATGCATATATGTGGACAAATATATACATGATACATATACATATGTGTATATATATATATATATATATATATAGAGAGAGAGAGAGAGAGAGAGAGATACATCCACAGTGATATCCACATATATGTATATATGTATGCATATATATATATATATATATATATATATATATATATATAAATATATATATATATATATACAGACATATACAGAAATATATGACAGCTACAAATACATGCAATCAGAGGGTCATGCTGCTGCACACTGGAATTCTAAATCTGGAAACTCACTCACTGGAAGTATTCCTTAAAAGACCTGGTTAAAGGCAGCATGATGCACCACTGCAGTACCAGCCTATAATTCATTCTACAACTTTTGGCTGCAGATCGCGGACTGAAGCTCCAAAATTGGTGGTATTTTCATATTCATAAATGATGCACACACCTCCAAAGTGGTAGACCAACATTATGCATTACAGATCCTGCAGGCATAGCTGACATTGGCTAAGACAGTGGTGCAGGTTGTAGCCTGCTACAGGTCCCCATACATGTCCCAAAACTCGCACTCCATGTCCATAAACACCCTGGAGAATATTAGTGCCCGACTTAACACTATCATACTGATTGACTTTAACTACCCCACCATTAAGTGGGAAAGCTACTCATGTACCGCTGCACATGCCATTCACATCGACCTGGTCCTTCCTAACATGGACGACTGTTGCTCTACACCAATAGTCAACACCTCACTTGTTATATTTGAACACAAAGTAATCACCCTTGGAAATCCACAGCTGTCCTACTCCCACTGCTCAGGTAACAACCATGAAAAGCCTTTCCAAAGCTAACCTTGGCCTCATAAAATCAGAGGAAGCTAACCTCATGGCAGCCATGCAAATGAAGACTACTTGCTTGACAGCTGAATCAAACAACAACGCACTATGAGCACATACACAAATGCAAGGACACCAACTTACCCAAGACAACCAGGACCCTCACCTCCAAAAAAAAGGATGCTGATCTGGTGGTCCCCTTCCATAAAGAAACTGTACAACAGAAGCAGAGAACTGATATGGAATAAGGTGAAGTCCCAAGATAGGAAATAAACCCTTATCAGCCGCAATGAATAGTTGAGATCCCTCATCAAATATTACAAAGTTAGCTGTGAGAACAGACTTGGAGCACATAGTAAAGACAACTACAAGGCCTCATACAGTTATGTAAAGAATCTCCATGGCAATACCAATAACTGTTCTGAGCTACTAGACAATAGTACCCCCCACACTGATCCAACAAATAATGCCAATATAGTGGCTGGCATCTTGAGTGCAAACATTACCCATCACCCCCCCCCAAAGGACCAATCACAATACCAGTACACCACCAGATACCCAGTATTACTGCAGCACAGGCTAAAACACCACTGCCCAAGGCCAATAGTACAGCTTCTATAGTACCTGAGAATATCCCTGGCTGTGTTCTACATGAAGTACAGAGTGACCTGGCACCTTACCTGTATGCCCTGTTCAAGCACAGCCTCACGTCAGGCTTTGTCCCTACTGAATTATGCCCTGTTCAAGCACAGCCTCACGTCAGGCTTTGTCCCTACTGAATTATGCACTGCTACAGTCACCCCTCTCCACAAATGAGGTGTAACTACAGACCTTGGGAAATACCACTCCAACTGCCTGAGAAGTCTGTTATGCAAAGCTATGGAATGCATCATCATGCACATAATAAACAGGGATATGGGAATCTGCAGACTCAGAATCCCACGCAGTTTACCTTTGTGAAGGTTAGGTCATACCTGCTCATTCAACCTGGTCTTCCTCTTGCCTTCAGTCACCTGAGCTGTGGATGAAGGCAAAGTGACATATACAGCCTACATTGATCTGGCCAAATCCTATGATAACATTCCCAACTCACTAAGCTCGGCATCAACCCCTATATCACTAGTTGGGAACAGAGGCACAAACACAGGGATAGACTGGACATACTGCTGTCATACATTGAGACAGTTGCAGATGTCACTGGGTTTGTTGTAACATCCTTTATGAGGAATATGATGTTGGTAATACCAATAGATGTTAGTATTTACTGATTGCATTCCCCACAGTGCACAACCAATTTACCAAGGACACCAACTGTCTGGTGAACACACAAAACATGACAGGCAGACATGTGTCCAATCTGTGGACAGAGTGCCAGTGGAGAGGTGTGTCAGAGACATATCACTGTGAGTCACACACTAAATGCATGTCCACACAAACCCTGCCAATCTATCAATTCACCATGTGTATAACAGCACTGATGACATAGAATCTGTTCACAAATCTGGGGATATGTCCCGTATGTTGGTTGGCTGTCTCCATGTGTCTTGTCCTGTGACTTATTGCCACCCACTGTATGTGAATCTGTAGACCACCACCTCTGTAATGTCCCTCATACAGGCAAGGAAATGGGGTAAGGTCCACATTAAGGAATGTCCCATATGTTGGAACTAGCAGCAGTGTCCAGGCCCACAACACAATACAATGTGGGCAACTACTGGTATGGCCATAGGAATACCTGATATCTGCATATCTGTACAGAGGACAGACAGAAAGTAGATACCCAACAGGTTATGTATTAGGATGAATGTTTTGAAAGATACACATCTGAAATTGAAAGGAATGTCATTACTACATGACAGCAGTCCTCAATGACATGTCCAAAGAACATAGTAGTCTACAGTTAATAACATATCAGATCAATATCCAATAGAAGCTACATATAAACATACAGCTCAAACACCAAGAACAAGATACTCAGTACTCAGAGTCCAGCTTTGCATGCAGGGGTGTATGGTTCCATTTCTATAATCTGCAATCTACTCTTACTTGAAAAAGAACTGTTAAAAGTACTAACATAATGATGCCATATGTGTTAAACTATTTCTGTCAACCAGTGCACTGTAGCTGGTGTGACATGCAAGTGTGACTGCATATAACCTGGGATACTACCCATGTATGAAACAAATCCAAAGAGAAAAGATACTGGTACTACCCATGTATACCCAGGTGTCACAAACAGTATAATTACACCCCTTGCTACTGAAATGACAGCACATAGAAGCATATTATGTACAGGGAATTATGTACACTTATTAAAGATGTCATTACCCTGCCATTTTATCAGACTGGAATGTAATCACTGGTTGCCAGGGCTAAGCTATGCTTAGCAGGTTTCATCATTGCTTACATGTAAATACTAAGCATATTTGCACACTGATAAGCAAAGCCTGCATGGTGTAACCACCTATTCATTTAACAGTACATTAGCACCGCTTATCATCATGCAAACCCATGCAAATACAATCAAAACTGCCTTAACCACCATGTATCCAACAGTCCTTGTTCTGTCTAGCAAGAAAATAAACTGCTCTACCCTGCATACCATAGCCAATGCAATTTACCAGTAAGCCACCTCAGCTATATTGTTTGAGGATGTTTTCTCAAACATACCCTTATTTACAGTCAGTTTACAACAGGAAAGAGACAAGTGTGCAATTAGGAAGGATTGGCATCTATAGATGTATATATCTGAATAGAAACATATGTAGAGAGAGAGAGAGTGAGATATGTAGGGAGAGCCATATATGTGTTCAACAATATAAAGCTGTAATATATATATATATATATATATATATATATATATATATATATATATATATATATATATACATATACACACACACACACACACACACACACACACACACACACACACACACACATATATATCGAATTCCACTTCTCTGACATGGCAGAAAACTGACAAATGAAGAGCCAACGTTTCCCACACAATAAGTTACCATTAGGCCATCCACATGAACTTTGCCCTGTACCCCCATGGTAGTGTGTTCTTGGAGTTGGAATATTAAGTTAGGGGAGTGTGGGGGGTGAAGCCGCCCACTTAGGATGGTGTAGGGGCAAAGCCCTCCACATTTGTGTGGTCAGTTTAATGGCAGTGTTTCTGTTCTTGATGGCCAAACATTAATTTACTGTGCGGGAAACTTCAGCTCTTCATTTGTTAATGTTCTGCCGTGTCAATATGCTGCTGATAGACCACCCACAACTGGGGCAGCATGCACAGTTGCATACAAAAGCAGGCATGATACTCACATCTGCCCCTCCCACAGTCCAAATAAATAAGTGAATATGTGAACAGTACACTGCTACAAAATCATGATAGGCCATACACAATGGTCAGACATACAACAGTCTCTTAGCAAAACAAATAAAATGTCTGAACATAGCAAAGAAAAATACAACCAGCCAGTAATTCTCACATGTTTATTATACTCTGATGTATTTTCCAAAGCCTCTTAGAAGTAAACCTTACCAGAAATACATGCCTTAATCACAAGAAGCAATTAACACCTAATTAGATAATTGAATACACAGCCTGTAATTACACTTGTCATTTAACCCCCTACTGGATAAAGTATCACAGTTAATATTAATACATTCAGTCTGTACATAACAATCGTGCTTTTATGAATGTTTCATCACACTGAGGAACAGCCATTTTCAGAAACAGTACCTTGAGACCCACTGCTGTTCCCATGGTGCTATTTATTCAAATGTACAGCTATAGAACTGACATATTTCTTATCAGTAATACATCTGACATGTACTAACAGCCTATTTTTAAAACATGTTTTACTGTCCCCCACATAAAATATGTTACAATGCCATCTAAGAGCATTCTCTATACACCTACCTCCTGAATGTACATACTTGAACATGTTTCACAGCCATTCCTCTCAGCATGAATTACAGCACTAAATAATGATAGACCAGTATGCCTATCCACCTACTACTGTATGACATCTGGACAAAGCCTGACATAATTGGTTGACAGAAACCCAAATACACAGCCATACATGAAATATTGCTGTTATACATTGAGACAGTTGCTAGTGTTACAGGGTTTGTAGTAACATATCTTTTCTGAGGGATATAAAGTCAGAAAGACAAATGGATGTTACCATCTACATACTGCAATCACCAGAGTAAGCTACTGATTTTCCAAGGGCAACACCTGTCTGGATAACAGCCCATACATAACAGGCTAACCTGTGGCCATTATGTAGAGGGCTCTACAGTTGACAGCTATGCAGACACAGAACTTTGTCAGACTGAAACCCATGCAGAAGTAGCATGTGCAGACAAACCCTGTTAAACTAGCAGTATTCCAAACATATAACAGCGATACTCACATTCTGCTCCTAAGTATTGAACCTTCCCCATCATTTAATTGGCTTGTTTCCACAAGTCTTGTTGTATGATGCAGTAGCTCACACAACTCCAGGATGTCTTCCTCACAAGTAAGGGAAAGGGCCAACACCCACATGGAGAACTCATTTATAGGAGTATGTTGCCATAACATTGGGCATTGGAAGAACTACACAGCTGCTCTGCATGCAATTAGCAAGTGGGGAACCCCAATAGGTGCACAGGCCATCACTTGGTCATGAGCATCACATACAGAAACCATGCTGACACCCATTCAAAGCAGCTCTAGCCCTGTAGTACACACAAAGAGAGAGAGAGAAAGAGGAAGAAATAAGAAATTAAACATAAAGTGGAAAAGAGAAGAAAAAAAAGCTAAGTGGAACATCTAAGCAAGTAATTGAATGTAGTTCTTGGTCTGTAATAATGGGATATATGATTTGAAGGAATGTATGTCCCATTATGACATGCTTTACTAATGTCCTGCTAAACAGCTGCTATTGCCATAGCATCTGGCCCTATCTGAGGTGGGAGAGATCACAGCCATACCTCTCAAGTGTACAGATCTTCACAGAATGTCCACATTTTACTATCATGTATTTTTGTCTATTCCTCCTGAGATCTACACTTTTCTGGCAAATAGCTGTAGAATGACGTCATCAGGTAACAACAAACACTTAAGTTTAAGACTCCATATCCTTAAGAATATTCACAGTAATGCTAAATGTACCATTCCACAAACTTCCTATGGTATATTTAAAGTCTGTCCCTATTCATTTCCCCATCATTTTAGGCATTGTCCAGATGTGATGCTCTAAGAGTTTGTGAGGTGGGATCACAGCTCAGGAGCCTGACTCACATGGGAAAGGACAGCTCATATATGACAACCACAGGGGTGTCTGTCAAATAGTTGTGACTGTGCAACTGGTAGGCCAGTTAATGGGATGTTTTCCATATCCATGTTACCTGTGGTTATGAGGATGACACGTGTTTGCCTTGTTAAGCTAAGACACCTATAGAGGGTGTGTGCATAGTAGTGTGCTGTTGCAGACTTGTGTTGAACTGCATGTAATATATTGAATTAATAATATTCATCTGTACAGTGTTCTGCTGCACAATAATCACATTTGTGATTGATATCTGTAGTGACATACACATATACCTGTGTTATGTCAGCCAAACCATTGGCAGGTCAGTGAGCAATAGCTTTGTAATATAATAGCCTACTTATGACTATTGGAAATCTTCAAGGTTATCACAGTCATGTCAAACCCTACAGTGTAATCAGTGTTCTAAGGTATGGTGGAGCTATATTAATAAAGTATCAATAGTGATATGTCCTCTGACACCCATTTATGTGTGTCATTGTCCAGATGTACTGCTGTAACATGTTGAGAAGTATGACTGAGCATCAAGACTGTAACTACAGTGTGCCATACTAACATACAACAGAAATCTATACAAGGTATCCCGTGACCATATGTATGTATGCCTATGTTCAACTGGAAGACACAAAAATAAATCACATGGGTTTCTGGCATTTAGGTACTTAGGTTGTGAATGTTGCACATGTGTATAATATCAGTGTCAGTGCATACAACAAACAGAAATGTGTACAGCTACTGGTTGTTGCAGTGCCCTGACACTGATATGGGTATTAGAGTAGGCATGATCTTCAGCTATCAATCAGAGAAGTGTCCACCTGTGTTATGACCCTCTGTCCATGACTACCACTACCAGCTGTATCCACACCTATATACAGTGGATATCACAAGTGTGCACACCCCTGTTAGACTACTAGGTATGTGTGCTGTATGACAATCAGACCACAGAAGATTATTTCATAATGTTTTTCATCTTTATGTAAGTGGAACATCTAAGCAAGTAATTGAATGTAGTTCTTGGTCTGTAATAATGGGATATATGATTTGAAGGAATGTATGTCCCATGAAGACATGCTTTACTAATGTCCTGCTAAACAGCTGCTATGGCCATAGCATCTGGCCCTATCTGAGGTGGGAGAGATCACAGCCATACCTCTCAAGTGTACAGATCTTCACAGAATGTCCACACTTTACTATCATGTATTTTTGTCTATTTCTCCTGAGATCTATACTTTTCTGGCAAATAGCTGTGGATTGACATCGTCAGGTAATGACAAACGCTTAAGTTTAAGACTCCACATCCTTAAGAATATTCACAGTAATGCTAAATGTATCATTCCACAAACTTCCTATGTTTGTAACAGGTATATTAAAAGTCTGTCCCTATTCACCCCCCCCATCATTTTAGGCATTGTCCAGATGTGATGCTCTGAGAGGTTGTGAGGTGGGATCACAGCTCAGGAGCCTGACTCACCTGGGAAAGGACAGCTCATATATGACAACCACAGGGGTGTCTGTCAAACAGTTGTGACTGTGCAACTGCTAGGCCAGTTAATGGGATGTTTTCCATATCCATGTTACCTGTGATTATGAGTATGACATGTGATGTTCATCGTGCATACAGCTGCAGTCATAACAGATGGGTTCTCCTGCCGTCAGGTGGGTCCTTGGTCGGCTGAATTCCAAAGTCTAGGTCCGGCGTCGGTTGTCGTCACTTTCTTTCCTGACGTCAGTGCGACAGGGGTATATAAGACACAGCCGACACCCTTTTCTTCAGTCTTTTTTGCCGCACGGTGCCCGAAGCAGAAGCAGTTCGCAAGTGCCGGTCGGCCAGCTCCTGAAATTACAAAAATTTGGAAACTGAAGTCTTCTTAAAGCTAAGTACCCCGTTGGGGAAACTTTTCTTGCCTCAAACCGATGTCAGACAAAGTTAACAATTGTATTTCTTGTGGGAAGCAAATACCGCATAAGGATTTCCATTCCCTCTGTATACCTTCTTTAGGCCCAGACCACGACGTCTCGAGCAGTCACTTTTGTGCTACTTTAAATAAACGCACTATTAAGCATCGGGCGGAGTTCACCCAGCACTTTTTTGTAAAGCTTTTGATTATAAAATGTCATCGGATACTCCGACTACCGTTTTGTCCAAAAAATGCAAGGACAAAGACCGACACGTGAGGTCCGCGGCCTCCACCGACACCACACCAAAACCGGCTACACGTGGTCCGGTTCTCAGCGAGGTGCCTACACAGCCCCTGACTACCGATGACACTTCTCTGGCAGTGTCTTTTGTAACCGAGACCGCAGGTACCTCGGCCCATACCCTGACTTTGCCTCCCACAGGAATCATCAATTGACAAAATTCTGCTCAAGGACATTCCATTCAAAGGCCTGGAGAGTGGACGCCCTTTCTTTCAGTTGGGCAGCACGGACAGTTTACGCCTTCCCACCTTTCCCTCTTCTGCCCAAGGTGCTCTTGAAAGCAAGAGCAGACAGACCGAAGATGATACTGATCGCTCCAGACTGGCCAAGACAACACTGGTACCCACTCCTGAGGAGCCTAACACATTCTCCTCCCTGGACTCTACCTCTAATGCCTCTTCTACTGACTCAGCACAGCTACAAAACTCTTCACAGTCAGTTGAAAACACTCAATCTGGCTGCATGGAAAATTCCTTAACACCACAACAGACCCTACTCTCCAAGGAGGTGCAGGATGTCATTTTGGAGGCCAGAAGGCCATCTACTAGAAAGGCTTACTCCGCAAAATGGAAACGGTTTTGCACTTGGAATGAGAAAAAAGGCCAGGATCCTAGAAAACTGAATTTACCTCAGATATTACAGTATCTAGCTGAGCTGTTGATCAGTGGACTTTCATTTTCCTCCATCAAAATCCATGCCTCAGCCATTTCTGCTGAAGACAACACTGATCCACCATTATTCTCCAACCCACTCTTAAGACAGTTCCTCAGAGGGGCTAAGAATATAAGACCTCCAAGGAAACAACCAATTCCAGCCTGGGATCTTAATTACATTCTAGAAAAACTAACATTGCCTCCCTTTGAACCAGCTGCCTCAACAGATTTGCAATATTTGTCCTGGAAAACAGCTTTCCTTCTGGCCATTACCTCAGCTCGTAGGGTTTCGGAACTACAAGCCCTCATGGCTGTGCAGCCCTTTCTCATCTTCCATCAGGACAGGGTTTCCCTACGAACCAACCCGTCATTTATGCCTAAGGTAGTATCCAGGGTAGCTTTAAATCAGGCCATACACTTACCTACCTTTTACCCCAATCCTCAAAACAAAGGGGAAAGGCTGCTACATTCCTTAAACATCCATAGACAGCTACGTTACTATTTGGACAGAACAAAGCCTTTCAGGAAATCAGAACAACTCTTTGTGTCCTATGCTGTAAGAGCTCAAGGGAAGCCAATTTCCAAACAGACTATTTCAAAATGAATAGGCCACTGCATATGGTTTTGTTACTCCTTTCATAGTAAATCTGTACCTGCAGGCATCAGACCCCACTCCACAAGGGCCACAGCTACCTCTGCAGCCTTCCTCAGAGGAGTCCCTACCAAAGATATTTTGGAGGCAGCCACTTGGAGTTCTGTGCATACCTTCACTAAACACTACCACCTTCCTTTATACTCCAAAACTAGAGCAGGCTTTGCCACTGCTGTGTTGCAGGGCATTCTGGCTCCTCCCAGTTCCACCTAGTGCCTACCACCCTGTGCGTAGCTTTGGGATTCCACCCATCTGTTATGACTGCAGCTGTATGCATGATGAACATAGTACAGTTTTGTACCTACCATAAATGTAGATGTTCGAGTGCTAATACAGCTGCAGTCCAGGTTTCCCTCCCTCCTTCCCCTCTGGGTACAGACCTAGTGGCTAACTCCTCATCACACAACTTGATTGGGTTATCCTTCTATGGTGTATTTGCTTGCAACTACTGGGTTTTGATTATATTGCAATGCATGATTATATATTATATATATATTTTTTATATATTTTGCCTTCCTTCTGGGGGTACCTGACATCTGGGGCAAGAAAGACTGAAGAAAATGGCATCGGCTGTGTCTTATATACCCCTGTCGCACTGACGTCAGGAAAGAAAGCGACGACAACTGACACCGGACCTAGACTTTGGAATTCGGCCGACCGAGGACCCGCCTGACGGCAGGAGAACCCATCTGTTATGACTGCAGCTGTATTAGCACTCGAACATCTACATTTATGGTAGGTACAAAACTGTACTTTTGCCTTGTAAAGCTAAGTCACCTATAGAGGGCGTGTGCATAGTAGAGTACTGTTGCAGACATGTGTTGAACTGCATGTAATATATTGAATTAATAATATTCATCTGTACAGTGTTCTGCTGCACAATAAGCACATTTGTGATTGATATATGTAGTGACATACACATATACCTGTGTTATGTCAGCCAAACCATTGGCAGGTCAGTGAGCAATAGCTTTGTAATATAATAGCCTACTTATGACTATTGGAAATCTTCCAGGTTATCACAGTCATGTCAAACCCTACTGTGCAATCAGTGTTCTAATGTATGATGGAGCTAAATTAATAAAGCATCAATAGTGATATGCCCTCCGACACCCATTCTAGGAAGGTGACCAACCATTGCCAAGTGAAGATGTGCCATGATGTTAGAGTCCAGACCAAGACAGATGAATGCTGTAACCATCTCAAGAGGTTCATACACAACATATCAATTTAAGAGTGTGCACACTCATTCAACTGGCTTATTGTACTGAGTATTAATTCCATATGTCTTCACAGATCCAATTGTTAGGTTTTCAATTGAATTGTACAAGCTATAGATCACACTACAGGTGGGACCTGGTATGAAATGAGTTATTCTGGTTTCATGTTACAATTACACAAATATCAGGCAGTGTATCAGGGGTGTGTACCCTTTATATCCACTGTAGCTATATGAACATAGCAGTACCTGATCTGTATATCCAGCCTCCACCAAGGTAGAGTATTTCCCTTTCATGGACAGCAGCAATACATAAACCACATAATAGGTTGCTACATTGGCTTTACAGGAACACATAGGTGAAGGTAACAACTATGAAGAAAGTCCACATATATCTGATCAAGCAGGTAAGTTCACAGGTGATGTTCTGTAAAGCTGCCTGTCACTATGAATCAGACATATCCATACCACCAAGGACAATTGCAACTGTACCTCCACATAATTTGTATGTCTCAGATGAAACAACACAATTCACCCTGTACTGGGAGTAAAGAACACCTCATACACATGTCATGGATATAAGCAACTTGCATAGTACAGGTTAGGTGGGAACATCGCCACTCTGTCCACCCCAGTTGCACATGGAGATATGCACATCAATGACACTCCTCCCCTCAGCAATGGTGAGCATGTACATATTGCCTACTGATGGAAACAACAGCATATCTTCATGGGTATAATAACATCAGTGCCTGCCTCCTACATAAACTCAGGCATGTGCTCAGAGCTCCATCACACACCACAGTCAAACACAGATATGCCAGCATACACACACCATCCACATGGAAGATGACCACTGTCAACCCTCTACACAGAAATGAATGAAGGATAGAGGATTATGCAATTAAATGTCCAACATTGGGGGGAATAATATAGCTCAGGGACAGGCGTGTAATGCAAGCTGCTATAGCCATGAGAGCTTACCGGGTTCCGGTGTAGTCTGGATTATTTGCAAGTAATATCCACTGTTGATGTGCATTTTGACAACTGTATGTGGTCCTGTGACCTTTTCCTGTTTATGTCTTCAAGGCAACATGCAGAGTGCTCACCTACCAGCATTCTCTGTTGGGGAAACAGACATCATCTTTCAATATGTGATTTGGCATTATGCCCTGTCATGAGGACGGAGAGCAGAAGATGTGCATGAGAAGACTGCCCTGTAGAACAGTGTGGTTCACATGGTAAATGATGCTTGCCTGCACAGAAGATATGAGCATGTGCAGCATCGGGCCACCTACCTCAAATGATATGCTCATCAATGGGCTGATGCTGTAGCAAGGGACTGGCTAGACCCAGGTGGGGGCCCAGCCATCCAGCCCCCACAGACACCCACCAAGGAGCTCCTCACCACACTTGGGCCACATGCTGAATGCTCAAGCCATGACGCTGAGGGAAGCATTGTAGAGGTGGGTTGCACACACACACACACACACACACACACACACACACACACACACACACACACACACACACACACACACACACACTGGATGAGGGGAGTGCAGGTAAGGGCCCAGTGAGGAATAGTACACTAATGTATTAGACATACATGTATCTATATTGTATCTACATTTGTCAGGTCCAATTGGAGTTGTGGCTGGGGTTTTCTAATGCACAGAGGTGCACATCTATGGTGAGGACAGGACATTGTATATGATTGTGGTTAGCATTGTAAATGTGCAGACATGCTGTGTCCATCTATGCCAAGGCCACATGTGCGTCTGCTGACAATAACTCCTTCTCATAACTACCTATGACCCTCTGATCTGCATATGGGACAGCAGCCTGAAGCTGGTGAGTATTACCTTGTTTTGTTGTTGCCTGGCAATACCCCAGGCATGTGAAGCACATGCAATTTACCATGCACATAAGCATCAGTAATAGCTATATAGCTTCATGTAATAGCTATAATGCTTGTTGTGCATGTTCACTTGTGCTGGGGTTAACTGTATTGCATCACAGTGGTCACCACTTGGGCCTATCTGACATGAATGCAGCATTCCTGTAGCATACCTCACAACTTGTCAGTGTCAAGACGTCTGGACAGAGACCAGCAAACTGCGCTGGACAAACGGCCTAAGGTAAGGTCATGCATGACACATTGTTGGTATACAGTGGATATAAATTGTGTACACACCCATCTTAAGATGCAAGGTGTTCCTGTTACATACTAATTAGGACCACAATATGATAGTCCACACCTCTTCCGACCTTTAATGTGACCCATAACAAGTACAATTCACTTGTAAAACCAAGCATCTGTATTCATGTATTGCACCTGCAAGGCAGGCTACCTGTGAGGATGGCAGATGTCCTATCAAAATGATGTTTCAGTCAAGTATGATACCTCATGCTGCCATATGTGTCAGTACACTCACTGTGGCCTATCTGGCTATAATATCACAAACATGGGCATTGTTAAGGCACACAGGCCACTTCCAACCACATATAGGTTTCAAACATATGGATATTCCAGGCACATATGTACAGAGGACTGTACAATGGTTTAACCTGCTGCATGTGAGGCAGATGCTGTCACCACACTATATAAAGTAATGGAAGCAGGAGGTGGTCACCAGCCATGTATGGTAAACACATCAAAATGGTATAACCCACACATGATATGATCCTCACACACAAAGAGTTGTCAGTATTAGAATTAGAACTCCTGCCTATCTAGATATTCCCACTATAGCACTACACAGTTATGAAACATGCCACAGAGCTTATACATTTTCACCTCTTCCAAAGGTACTTCTAGTGTGGATGACATCAACAGGTCTACTAAATTGGAGTGAAGGGAACTGTAAAGCATAGTAAATAGGTCAAAATGGTACGAGCCAGACAGTACATGAATCATACACACTTGCCAGTATTGGTATTAGAACTCCTGATATCTAGGTGCTCTTACTATAGTGCTATGCAGTTAGGAGATGTGCCACAGAGCTTATACATTTCCCTTTCTTCCAAAGGTACTTCTGAGGTGGATGACATCAACAGGTCTACTAAATTGGAGTGAAGGGAAGTGTAACGGGTAGTACACAGGTCAAAATGGTATGAGCCAGACAGTACATGATTGACACACACTTGCCAGTAATGGGATTAGAACTCCTGCCTATTTTGATATTCCTACTATAGTGCTACACAGTTATAAGACATGCCACAGAGGTTATATATTTCAAATACAACCAAAGGTACTTCTGAGGTGGATGACATCAACAGGTCTACTAAACTGGAGTGAAGGGAAGTGTAAAGGGTAGTACACAGGTCAAAAAAGGTATGAGCCAGATAGTACATGATTTACACACACATACACACTTACAGTATTGGACTTAGAAATCCTGCCTATCTAGGTATTCCTACTATAGTGCTATGCAGTTGTGAGATGCATCACATAGGTTATTCATGTCCAACTCTACCAAAGGTATTCCGAGGTGAATGACATCCAAACGCTACTAAATTGAAGTGAAGGTAAGTCTAAAGGGTAGTACACAAGTCAAAAATGGTATGAGCCAGACAGTACATGATTCACACACACATGGGGTTAGAACTCCTACCTATCTAGGTATGTCTACTATAGTGTCACACATATACTGCATGTGCTACAGAACTCCTGCCTATCTAGTTATGTCTACTATAGTGTTATGCAGTTACTGCATGCACTACAGAGCTTCCTGCACTTTCAAATGGCCAAAGCTGCTGATAACTGCACAGCTGTGGTAAAGTATTAAAGGTGGCAGACAGTCTGCCTTCTGTTCAACCCATAAATCATGCTAGCTCTTTCTCTCTTGCACTTCAACTAGCATTATGGCTTGACACTTCATCAGGTTATTGTATCAAGAAGTGTGGCACACCTGTGAGCTGTAAGCAGTACTTATTCATCACAGATGTCGCCCCATAGTTTAATAGTTATGTCCACCCTTTCTGGCATGCTTGAAGGGTGGTTATCTGTGCTTTCACCCATTAACCTGGTGCACTTGTCCATTCTGAGGCACTGTTGCAACTGCTGCATGTAGACAGACAACCCTACCCTCTAAATTCCAAACACTCAGATCTGTGAGGGTTACCCATATATTAAACAATGTGGACATATGCATTCTCCACCAAAGACTGAACTAGCAGATCAGGAGGAAAAGATTAACACCTGCACCACACCATGTGAAACACATAGCTCACCATGACACCAACTTTGACAGCCATAACATACAGTGTAAAGCCACACACCCTCCTTCCCAGAGGCACTCAGTGGACATCTACCCAAACAGCACAGAACAGCAAAGCAGACACCAACTCAGACACCACAACATGGCAAATGACAAGGGACACATATTTAACCTACACAGTGTGCCCCCAACCTAAACCAGTAAAGCTAACTACCTTGCATAATCCAGTGATCATGGGTAACTCAATACTGAGGTACAAGCCAAATATCAATCACATGCCAGCATCTAACACATGAGACAGCCAGTCATGTCACTCCACAACTACGAATATCACTCCGTATCCATGTAGGTGTGAATGACTTGGGACACACCTCCATGGACTACATGACAGGAGACATGGTTGAACTCTCTGATTATGTAGTCCAGGCAGGTGTGACAATTGCCCTGGGCAGTGTACCGCTGTCAACCAGAATGATGCTGCAGTACTAGCAACAGATGGTTGACTGCAACATTGACTTACGTGTTAAGTGTCATTCTCAGGGGATCCAGGACCTCTCTGCTTGGGATGGCATGATTGACAGAACCCAATGACTTGCCATGGATGTCCTACATCTGTCAGCACTGGGTTGCCAGGTGCTGGCTAAGTGTCTTGCCACCCATATGTTGCCTTATTAAACAGTATTCCTAATGTTATTACCACCATAACAGCTACACATGTATGCAATCTGAGGGTCCTGCTGCTCAACAGTGGACATCTAACTGTCAGGATGCAGTCACTCATAGCAGTTGTTGGAGTGGAGCACACATGTCTGCTGCAATGGAGAGGTGGTTCACAGGAGCAGACAGCAGACCTGCAGTATCAGGCTATGATGCATTCCACAGCTGTCAGCCCCCAAACATGGACCACACCACACCTCCACAGGTGGTGTTGTTTCCATATTCATTATGGATAGGAACACCTCCAGAGTAGTATCCCATCATAATGCATTGGAGATACTTTCGGTACAACTGCCTTGGGTTATAGTGCAATCCAGACCATAGCATGCTATGAGTCCACATCTATGTCTCTAGACTGTCAATGCACATTCCTCAACACCATGCCATCTCTGATGGTCCAGTGCAACACTGACATAGTACGAGTCTTCAACTACCTCTCCATCACCTGGGGAATGTAGCCATTCACCAGTACAGTTGCCCAACACTTCTGGTATTCATCAATTCCATTGCCCTAGAACAGCTCATACTAACCCCTGGTAGAGGATGCAACAATCTTGATGTGTGTTGACCACTTAAATATGCGACAGTTGCTCATCCCCCGATGTCAGTCCCTGCATGGTGAGATTCACACAGGCAGTCATCAACATGGAAATCAACATGTCAGCCACACCCCACCACAAAGATAACTACCTGGCAAAACCTATCCAAAGCTAACTTTGCAGCCATGAAAACAGAGGTGGATGTCTTCACTGCACCCATGGCAATGGGATGTAGCTGCATGACTGTGGACTCATACATATAGACACTGTACAAACAGATACATGAATGCATGGTACTAGCCAAAGCCAACAGAACCCAGACACTGTCCTCCAAACCCTGGGAGACAATGTGATGGTCCCCTGCCATTACTAAAGTGTACATCAGAAGGATGACACTGTTGCAGGAAAATGTGGTGCCCCATGAATGCTGAACTACTTTTTAGCCTCAAACACAACTTTGGATCCCTCATGATGGAATCCCCAACAGGCATCTATGGCAGCAGAGATGCAGCAGACACTGACAACAGTCACAACAGCCTTGATAGTTACATCAACAACCTCCACAGAATTAAACATAAGTTCTGCGCATTACTGCACAAAGGTAATGCCTATCCTGAGACAACAGATATTAGCCACAGTCTTGGCAATACATTCAATGCCAGCTTTACCCCTCTCTCTCCTGACAAGTGAAGTGCTGAGTGAATGTGTTCTTACATGTTGTATCCCATTTCTGTTCTAGGCATATTGTGTGTCACCAGGATGTGGCCCTGCAGCAAGGCCACAGGGTATGGCAGTGTGGTGACACATCCACCATGTCATAGGCAGGGTACAGTATGTGCCCGGTAATCCCCGGTCTGTAACAGAGTGATTGCATATGCTTCACAGATTATAGGATTGAGAGTTGTACATAGGTATATGTTGCTGTACAACATAGGTTGTAGAATGGAGAATGGTACATGTTCTGGTTTGGACACAACTCCGATTGCTAACAACCACAGCCACAGTGAATATTCATCAACCAAACACCACTGGGATTACTATTTACACACACACACACACACACACACACACACACACACACACACACACACACACACACACACACACGCACACACACGCACACACACGCACACACACACACACACACACACACACACACACACACTTGCCAGTACTGAGGTCCATAGGTTCATTTCTTCATAGGTGTGTAGTAGGTGAATGGGCCTGAAGGATCTAGAAGGCTAGCCCAAGGGAATACCCTGGCATCAGGCCATGTGACAACTGGAGTGGTCCCTAGGGGTGGGTATTGTATTCCCCATCCACTCATCCAGGTTTCTATTGTGGATGGCCAGTGATGTGCACTGCTTTCCATATATGTGATCCATATTCCATAACATGGACAGTGTCTGTGTTATGCAAATGTCCCACATGCATGTTCTTTAACATGTGGAAGTGGCTTGAGGTCTCTGGGGCATGTTGTGTTAACAGATTGGTATCTTATGATGTAGCATTCCTGACCTCATTTGATGAGACTTAGTTATGTAACTGAGGTAGTGATTGCATCTACATTGACAGTATGATACAGGTATTCAGTGGAGTTAGTTGCGTCTGTGCATGTGTATAAGGCATGGTATTCCCTTTGTGGGGTACGTTTGCAGAATCTACAGCTGTTGCAGGTGTCCCATGGGGAACATGGCAAAAGGGCCACTGTACACATCGATTGGCCTACTGAGGGGATGGAACAGGGTGGCATGTCCTTTTACTTGCTGGATAATACACTCAGTCAGGAGCTGTAACACATCAAAGTACTTTCTGATGTCAGTGGCACCATTGTGGTTAACAGGCATGTAGTCTACTGCAATCACACCATGGGTACTATCTGTGAGGCAATATGCAGGGGAACTAACAATACAGTGGTTGTTGCCTAGCCAAGTGTATTTGTATATGATACGTGGGTGGCGAGTGGTCTCTGAGAAATAGAAGAGTTGCATATATTGCTCATTAATCCATACTGTCATTCAGTCATTGCACATGGCACTAGACATTTAGGGATGTGGATTATCTACACAAACCTCTACGGTGTTTGACAACTGTTGGCCTTGCAATGTGGACATTGTGACATATACTAGGTCCTCAACATAATAATTTAGCAAAATCCACCCCCCAATGGATCTTGTTATTACAGAATCACACCAACCCCCAAAGAGGATACTGATCACACACACACACACACACACACACACACACACACACACACACACACACACACACACACACACACACACACACACACACACACACACCAGTACAGAGTTTCAAACCCCTACCTAGCTATGTATTGCTACTACAGTGTACCGCATTTATCACGCCCCATGGAGCTTACAGTATGGATGTTGTCCCAAGGTACTTCTAAGGTGAGGAACATCACCAGCCCTTGTAAATACTGGCATTGGGTGATGTAGTGGGTGAGAGATTCCAAAAAGAATTTTACCCTACACACACAATTACATTTGCCAGGGGTGAGGTTCAAACTATTATCTAACTATTGTTTTGGACCATTATGGTTATGCATTTACCACATGCATCACTGACCTTATGTGGTTTTAGGGTTGCCAGCAGGTACTTCTAAGGTGGATGATATCTTCAGGACTGCTAAAGTCAGTCAATGAGATGTGCATTGGGTGTAAATGGGATCAAAATCTTTGAGCTATGGACATACATATGTACACACACAAACACTTGCCAGGGATGAGATTCAAACCCATACCTATGTAGTTATTGCTACTACATTGTTCCACATTTATCATACACGCCATGGAGCTTACATGTTAGAGAGCTGTGCAAAGATATCTTTGAAGGTGAGTGACATCAGCAGCAGTGCTAAAAAAGGGGTAAGGGAAGTGTAAGTGTGAATGACCAGAAAGTCAGGTCTCTACAAGGACACGCACACTCTCTCACACAAACACTTACCAGGATCAGGATTGGAACTCCTACCTAACTAGTTTGCTACACTATAGTATTAAACAATTATCGCAAGTGCCACAGAGCTCATATGTTAGGGAGCTATCCAAAGGCATTTTTTAAGGTGAGTCACATCAGAAGCAGTGCTAAACGAGGGGTAAGGGAAGTATTGTAAGTGTGAATGACCACAAAATCAGATCTCTACAAGGACACACACACTCTCTCATACAGTCACTCACTTGCAAGAACCAGGAGTAGAACTCTTACCTAACTAGCTTGATACACTATAGCATGACACAGCTATCGCAAGCGCCACAGAGGTTATATGCTAGAAAGCTGTCCAAAGGTATCTTTGAAGGTGAGTGACATCAGCAACAGTACTGAAGGAGGAGTATGGGAGATTTAGTGAGTGGGATTGGCCTCAACTATATTCATCTAGAAACACACACACACACACACACACACACACACACACACACACACACACACACACACACACACACCTTTACAATTGACAGGACTGAGATTACAACTGCTATGCATATATCTATTTGTACTGTAGTGTTATACAGGTATCACAAGCACCACTGACACTATAGGGCTGAGGGCTAACCAAAGGTATTTCTACAGTGAATGACATCAGCACATCATGTGATATAGGCCAATGGGATGTGTAGTGGGTGGAACAGGCCTCATAATGGGATTCTCTCTGTCGCTGTCTGTCTTTCCCTTCCCCACGTCTGTGTATGTGTATATTTGACATATAATATTATGTTGGCCTTAGACATGTGTGTGTATTCCTATCCAATGTGTATGTGTGTGAAGTATCAGTGGTGTACAGTTTGGTGTGTGTGCAGAGACAGCTGTGAATAACCGATGTCTGTAGTCCACTGTGTTGTGAGATAAGGGGTTCATTTCTCTAAGTGTAGGAGCATGCTCAGTATGACCTTCTATACTGAGCATGTGCATCCATTCCAGGGAGGGCTGGAATCCAGTTCAGGGTTTTGTGTGCTACAGCTAGCAAACTGTTTCGGCAGGATATCTGTAGCTAGCTTGCCAATATGGAGACACAATGGGCTTAACATACAGGGGATACTGTAACTATTGCTGTCTGTGCTGCTTGTGTGACATGTTTGGTTGTAGCATAGATATTCTGACATATGTACTCTTTTACACTGTGATGTGTCACGTCATCAACTACTGACAGTTATCATTCTTTGCTCACAGTTATTTACCGGGAAATACAGGATGAATGAAGCTGAGACCAATATTTTGAAGCATATAGACTAACACATTCTGGCACACAGCTGCCATTGTGGAAGGGTAGCTACAGACAATAGACTGCTGGTTCTGTCTAAAGGGTGCAGCACCCAGTTAGTATGCTGGCAAGGGGTTCCCTTACTTGTGCTTTTCTCAAATTCACGGAATGGACATATCCTGCTGGGGGCATACCTCTCAGCTATACAGATACCCCCAGGTTATCCAGAGGCAGGACTCATATAGCTGATCAATTTACCTTCACATTGTGGTTTACAAGCAGATGTCCTTCAAGGATGCATCTGCAGTCACCGCAATGGGGTTGTCCTGTGCGTCAGGCAGCCCCTTAGTCACGAGGATTCCAAAGTCTGGTCTGGCCTCGGCTGGTGTATGCACCAACCCCCGTCGTCATAGCTGTTGTCTCGGGTATACAGCAAAGGTCACCTTCATTCCTTTCCCTGCCTCTTTCTTCCCTTTCTTTTTTTCCATCTGAGTCTTGTTCGAAAGTCGGTGCGCTTAGGTCGGTCGGTCAGATCCAGAACCCATTACTACGAGATACTGATTTGAAGACTTCAAAAGCTAAGTACGTGCTCAGCCGATGTCTCTTAAACTCAAACGATGTCAGAAAAAGTTAACATAAAAACAAAAAGATCACAAACAATTGCTCATACCTGCAATCCCACTGAGCTTTCTACCCGCAGCCTGTTTAGCCTGTGTAGATGCTTGCCCATTTGATTGCTTCTTCTTAGTCGGGCGGTTTGCCGAAACAGTTTTTCTGCTTGATTTTGAGAGTTTTCTGCTTAGATCCTGCTGGCTGTTGGTTAATAAATAATGCAGTGACCGAAGACGCTCGCTAAGCATAAAGAAAGGACAAACCGCTGTTGCGGTCATGATTTCAGCGGCTGTGTTTGTTAAACCGACCGCAAATGTCTAGCAAATTCAAAACCGAGCAAATGGTCCCATTCTTAACCTGGTCCATGACTCTAACTTGGGCCCCTGCTAACTGGGTTTCATCGGCCTCTGAAATCACCATCCCTTCACGATGTTTTTCGAAATTATCGGATGTGCTCCTTACCTCCCGCAGCCGCGGCCTCCTGCAGGCACTTTTGCCAGGGCTAAAGCAGCATGTGTCTAAGTCTGGCCCCAGCTGCCCCTCCTCAGCCCAAAGTCTGGTTCTGTTCTCCCAGATGTCAAACCCAGCAGAGAGGATCTCTATCTCACTCTGTCAGAGGGGGAATCTCAACCTCCTCCCGGCCTCCAATCTCTCCCTCCAGACCAGAGACAGGCTCCAGAGACCTGAGACAGAGAGTCACAGACCATTGATCCTTGATGACATCCAGAACAGACCAGACATACAGAGCTCCTCTACTTATCCTTCTGAAGACTCTGAGGAATCGATTCTGTTGGATTCTGCCAATCCCAGAGAAGAACCTCTCCATGAAACCTTTTCCCTTTGGAAACCTTCAACGGTAAGAGAGGGGAATTCCAATTTTAATTCAAGGAAAAGGTTTAGGACAACCTAGTGGCTTTCTTTTGTATCTTTTCACAAACTCTAGCTTTTTTTCCATACTATAGATTTTGCATTTGCATTTTTGCATTTAACAATGCACTCTGATCTTTTTGCTCCAGCCCCTTACAAGCCCCGATGGTTTAGGTTTTACAGTCCATCACACACATCACCATTTATGCCTTCCTTTCTCTTTGCAGATCTCCCACTGCCAGGCCATAGGGCCTAACCCGTAGCTTTAAAAGCAGTTAAAAACCCCCTCCTCTTGGAGGAAAATCCATAGAGATGGGGTAAAAGTATACACCTGTTACTCTCTCTGCTACTCTCTCAGCTAGGCATTGAACTCAATCAATACTACTATGATCCAATACTTAGGTAACTGCTTGTAACTTTCTCTAAGAAACTGTCCCTGAAAATGAAATCTACAAGAAAAGAAATAGCAGGTTCAGCCATTCATCTCATTAGTAAAGTAACTGCATGCAAATGGCTAAGATGCACTGGGGATGATCATGTATCAGCCAGAGAGCTCATAGTTATAAAGAACAATGCATGGTTGAAAGCATTAGGTGAAGAACAGGTATGCTCAAATGCAAAAGTTATTAGATGTACAGTTGTCCTCAGTCAGTTTATTTGAAGCCTCAAGGTTTAAGACAAAAGAAAATGAAGAGAAGAAAGAACAGATACAGGTGAAATTCAACACAGGGTTCAGCCATTTCCAACAATTAAAAGAGGTAAGGTCCAAAAAATCTCTCTTTCCCAGACTCCTCTAACTTCGAGAAGAGGCAGAATAGAATAAGGAGGTGAAACTGGACCCAAGAGGTAGTGGCCTACAGGGCCCAGTGCAAGAACACCAGCGAGGCACAGAATACACAGCTACTGGCACACAGCACGCCTACCACACAGGAAAGGGCAGACACCAGCAGCACTAAACAATATTTTCAAAAGGCGGAAAGTTAGCAAAATTTCTCAAAAAACTCAGCAAACCATCAGCCAAGACAAGTGACAAGCAAAACCAGGACTGGGCACAAAGAACTTTTTAAATTTTACCAGGAAAAAAAGACAAATGCCAAACCTAAAATAAAAAGAACAATAAAGACAGAGCTCACAAAACAAAAAGACAGATTAAACAATGGCTAAAGAGGTCAAAGGTGGAAAGGGTACCAATCAAGGAAAAAGATGGGGGAAGTGACGACCTCTTGGTGCCAAGAGTAACCAAATGAGGCAAAATTCAGCTGGGTTCTCTTACAGACATCTAATAATGCCTTGCACCTCAATCTTTTCATCAAGAAGCAACCTCTGGAATGCTGGGTGGATCATCGACCAACATGCATTCTTTAGATCTCTTGGAGGATCTGCTGCACGCCCCTGACAGCCTGAATCAACATCATGGCAGCTTCCTCGTTCAGATTCTTTGCAGGATCAGAGCATTATCAATTCTCAAATTCAGGAATACAAAATTATCCCATTCCATACCAGCCCAGACGAGACACAACGGCATCTGCTCCATCAGAGCACGCGCCTTACAAGGAGTCAAATATCCAAATATATCCACATATACAAAGAATAACCTGCTTAAAAAAAACAATGGACAACAAGCTAACAATAGACTTATCACTGGTAATGGACACCTGGAATACCCTGGGATATACAAACATTACAAATAAATCACAACTGAATACTCTACCTTGGAAAGGTATTGGAGAACCAGCCCTGGGACACAGCAAAACTGCAGATGCACAAAAACATGCAGAAAACAAAGAACAACGTCCTCTTTGTCTTCTATACACAAGCTAAAACAGTAAGCAACTGCCAATGCAATGCAGGCAGAAAGCTTCTAGGCATGCTGCACCCCTAATGGTCCAAGCTGAAAGAACTGCTGAGGTGGAAGTGGTACCAACATTGGTTCACAGGGCAGAACAGGCACACAGTTTAAAACCAATGCTTGACATCCCATTCCCACATCCTCCAGTCTCAGTTTGGCAGGCCCATTACATACCAAGGGTTGCACCACGGGCGGCAAAACCATGCCAACGCTCATCCCATACCTCTCTCAAGGGCCCAGTTGCAGCACCACATGCACAACATTCAAATGTTGGCTTATGGACTCCAGATCATCTGCTCAATGCTCATAAATCAAATCAAAAGGAAAAGTACATCAATCAAAAACTAGCAATCCAGAATTTGCTGTGACCATTCCTAGGGAAAGACTCATTGATACCAATGACAGACAGACAATCGGTCATCGTATGCAATGGCATCACTTAAAACAAAGGTGCAACATTCATACCCCTTGAACGGATGAGCACTAGACCTATTTCCGGACATCAAGCAAGCTACATTAAGAAAACATCAACATGAACCGGGAAAAGAATTACCGAGTGATATGTTTAAGAAACCATTTGGACCCGGACCTCACACCCACATGCCTCATCCCCGGGCACTTCAATCTGCACATAAGGAAATGGGACTGCTGGATCAATACTCCTATTCTTGATCCCCAAGCATCACCAGCTCCCGAAATCATGATGCACATTCGGCATCGATCTTCAAGTAAGCCGGAAGGTGCTGAGAGCATAGCTCAGGCCACCTAGCCTGCATCGACACAAGATCCCACCTGAAACCTGAACGAGCAAAAAGTCGAAAATCAAAGAAGAACGTCTAGCTTGAATTCTGATAAACTGAGGTCGTCAGTGCCTGAGGATGGGTACCCAATGGAAAAAAGTACGATTTATTTCAATGTGTGGTACTTATTAGCAACAAGATGTTGTTAACTCCCAGATTCTGAAAACTCTTCCCTGCAAAATGGAACATTAAAAACTATGCAATAACCTGCCTGGATCATTAAAGGTTCAAAGGTATTACCAGCCTTTGACAGCTTAGATCCTCAATTAGTCCATACTATCCAGGACCTGGAACTCCATCCAATTTGCAAAAGAAAATGGTGCGTTTCACCATCAGCAGCATGGACCTGTCTTCTTGGCAGAGGTGACATTGCCAACCTGAGTATTGTGAGTCACAGGCTCATCCTAGAAACCACCAGATATAGATGCACGCTTATGAACAACCCTATGCAGAAGCACTCCTGTCAAGACTCATTTCGGAAAACAAATTGAGAGGCACCTTAAAATCCAAACCTCCTTTCTAAGAACAACCACTATCAGCATGAGCTTGGAATCCTCCTTTGTGTTTTAATCCAAGTGCACCCTCTTTACAGCCAGCTAAGATAGATCTTCCATGAACATCCTTATCCTATGCCATCTGCTGGGCAAGAAGGCAGTTTGAAGGCAAGTTTCAATAGCAAAGGCCTTTTGTGAATTTTGCAACAGGCTACAATCCTAAGAACATCAAGATAGAGTGTCCATGAGAACCTGTGAAAGACAGGGCCCAAGGCAAATCCAGTCTGCCCACCTACCCTATGGCTATCCAGGAACTCTAGGAAAATCCTGTAGCAAAACAGAATAGGAAAGCATACTTGGGACTTGAATCAAACATAACTTCTTGAGCTACCATCAAACAGAACCAAGGGCACAGCAAAACCAACTTCTATCTGCATATGCAACAGGAAGGAAGGAAAAAGCAATTAAACACGATTGCCTACAGTGGATAGGAAAATTGCATCAGGGGTGGTTACTTCACCATACCCAAAGCAACCCACAGAACTATGAGCTACATTTGCCAAGCAAGCGGGCCAGCAAGCCACTACCAACAGCTTTCTTGGTGAGGCCACTGCTACCATGAGGAGATACTAGGCTTGCCACTTAAGGACTTGTATTACATTTGCCATCACCATTAGGTTCTGTTTATCTTCTAGGTGAAATGTAGCAGTCCGAACATTTGCTGTTTTCCTTGTACCTAACTACACCATAATCTTTCTCCCTGGTATAGTTAGGGTATTTATTTCACCAACTAGTGGGACTTTGTGGTACTCCTTGAAGGACATATGGCAGTTTTTGTGTCACCCATTAATGTAAGATGTGAACCTCTTCTGGTGGTCTGCAGTCAGGCCATCCAAATCTGCTCTCTGTGGGGGAACTTGTATTTCTGGGGCATAATAGCTAGCTGGGGATACTATGGGCTATTTGTTTGTATGCGAAAACATACAAGCTATTTTTTTGTGTTTAGGTATTCTAACATACTTTTTCAATCATGGGTTTGCAGACAGGAGTAGTATGGGTGGACATTAGAGATTTAGACTTCACACACTCCATGACATCCATGCTTTTACACCCTCCCTCTATTATTCTCTCCTCCATCTAACATTATGTAAGCAATATCTCAGAGGTACCCCTATAGTTGGGCCTTTATCCCAGTAGTATTTATGGCCTGATCCACAGTCCTTGCAGTAGGAAATGGGGAGGCATGCTACTGGTATTTGTCAACATGGCCTAGCATTTGTTTTCTGTTTACTGTTAGGTTGTTTGTTGGGAACCCCTGACATTCTATACATTGGCACTATGGGTGAGGCATGGGCCTTTGCCAGAGGACTATAGGCCATTTGTTAGTGCTGCAGGCCACATGTCACTGCATTTCTACATGAGATTGTGGGGGGGGGGGTCACACCTGCAGACTTTAACATTTGAAATGACTGTACTGATATTTCGGTTACTCTGTTGGCTTCCATTTCATATTGTATTGTGACCTATCATGCAGACAGGAGGTATATCAGTACAGTACACATGTTAGATCTTAATAGTATATATTTCAGTTTCAGACTTCTTACCCTTCAGAACTGGAATGCAACTGCCAGACTTGTTTAGTATGCCTGTGTAGGTCTGGAAGGGGGCTGTTCACCATTGCCATCATTTGGGGGGCTTAGCCCAGCCTTTTTTCATAGTTATCTACACCTGTCCTGAAGGGTGAGGCTGGTGGTGGATATGTGACCCTCATTGACATTCATGTTTGTGACTTACTGACACCCACAGTTCTTTGGGCCAGCACATGTACTGCAGTGGTGGTTGTCACCTTGTGTAGTGCTGCCTAGTATGTTCAGACTAGTATTTTTTATGAATTTCCTGCTGTCCCATATAGCTGTCTTCTGCTATCCCATTCAGCCACCCAATTCCCTTGTGTCCTTGCATCCATATCATACATACAAGTATGAGAACATACTACTCCATTAAGTAATTGATAGGAAGAGTGACTTACCTTGTTGCTGGGCCTGTATTGAGGACAGTGCTGGAGGGCTGACTATGTTGGATGCACATAGTACACTCCCTGTACATGTTAAAGCTCAGGTAGTGTCATGTTTGGCATCCCTTTTACTGTATGTGCAAGTCGGAGAGAGGAATCAGACCCTGGGTCCCTACAGTGTCAGTGAGAGTGCTATGCGTTGCCTTTTTGCCAAGACTTGGGCATGGTGTCCGTGCCTCCTTCTGCCTACAGAGGCAGGCTCAGGATGTTCCTGTACCTGTGTTGGCCTTGGCAATGATCGGGTGCTGTGTGGCCCTGGCCCATGCTGTTCCTGCTGCAGCTGTTTCCACAGAATCATATTGTGTAGCGTGGCACATACTATGAACATTTGCGTACATGTAGCTGGAGAGTACTGCAAGGCTCCACCAGGTATGTCAAGGCAGCAGAACCGTAACTTGAGCATCCCAAACACGTGCTCTGCAATGATCCTGGTTTGTGCGTGTGCCTCATTATGGTGTTCTTGTTCAGGAGTGTGTGTGCCTTTCTGATGGGTGTCATCATCCACGGCTCCAGTGCATAGCCAGCATCTCCCACTAGATGGCCATATGTAAACAGTGCTGCCATTTCCTCCTTTATTTATTTATTTATTTTCTGTTTTATTTAAAACCCAGTATGCAGCACGCACATCCGTTTAGACTATGTGCACAGTGTTCGGGCACATTTGACACACCCCCTTCCTTAGCTGTGCTTAGCTAAGGGCAAACACAGGCCACAGAGCTCCAATGAGCTTACAGCAAGCATGACACACCCCCTTATGAAGTCATTCAACTCTTATACTTGCACTCTTGTATTGATGCACCTACATGGTTAGGTATAAGCTGACACTTTGAGGAAATCTGTGATTCAGTATAACTCCCATCATTTGCATACCCCAGTGTATAAGTCCTTAGTTACTGCACTTAGACAGACTCTTTCCCCTTGACAACCAGTGCTGCCTGGTACTGTTTACATTCTGCACGCTATTGACTATAATGGCAAAATGCAGAATTATCTTAAAATTGACTTTTCCTCATTTTTTAAATTTTCACACAATCCCATTTGCACACTGCTACCCTATGCTTAAAAGGCTGTGATCGGCCAAAAAAAAAAAAAATTAATTTTATAAAAACATAAACTATTATTAATGCCAATGGCCTTATATTTGGCTACTGACATGTGCTTGACTGTAATACATGCTTTCCACAAGCTGTTTTGCCTCCGTCTGTTCCTGCACGGAGTCCGGCCAGCTTCCTGGGTCATAAAATCACCTCATTTGCATGTTTTTTACCAGCAAATGAGGTGATAAGCATCTCGCATGGCTTTCCATGCAGGAACAGTGTAGGGCCCCTCATGCACATAAAAATTGCATTTTCCTGGCTTGCTCGGCGGCCATTTTCCATGCAGGAGCTCCTACACCGTTCCTGCATGGAAATCGGCCATTCGTGAATCTCGGGAATTGTTTTTCTTTTCTTTGAAGTGAAGAAATGGTAAAACAAAAGCTATAGTAATGTTTTATACTGATTTGTTGCTGACATATAATTTGATTTTGTTTTGTTGAATGTTAATAGCTTATGCTGTAGTGTTATAAACTTTATACATATTAATCAAAATAAGTAAAGTTAGATGTTTGTTACTGATTCAAACAGTTTAATAGAATTAAGAAGAATGAGAAACTTACAGGGGAAATTAGCAGCTTCTCTGTGCTGTGAGTTGTCATTTTAACATGCAGCAGTCAAATTCTAATGCCAGGATGTGAAGCTTAAATCAGAACAACAGTTCACAATGGCTAAACCACACATTCAAATTAAAAAAGCAGGAATTTGGATTTCTTGTAATACTAGAATTAAGAAGAGTAAATATCTTATCAATAATATACATAAACACATGGAATGAAATATCTACTATGTAGGATTAATAAAAGAACAGTATCAGTAAGTTAAGAAATATATACACATACTGTAATCTCTAATAGAGAGCTGATGATTAAATAACTCTTTGATGGGAGACATTAGAAATACAAGTTATGTAGAATAAGCCCAAAAGAGAACACTCAAAGCTGGAAACCAGGAATTCTCTCAAGCTGATTTATTTAAACAAACACAAGTAAGCGCTTTCGTCTGGTGAGCATCACCAGACTTCTTCAGACGACTTTAAACTTTGCATTAAGTCCCTTTTATACAAGCCAAACAAGGTAATTACTTTAGCTACCAATAATATTAAACTAATTAATTGCCACATTAGCTTAATTTTTTAAAATAGTAAGAGCAGTTCAAAAAACCTAAAAACATCAGAAAAAAATACATACAAAGTTATTTTGTATTACTAAAAGACATATATATATATATATATATATATATATATATATATATATATATATATATAAGTTAATAAAACGTTATACATTATCATACAGTTTTGCATTCTTCTATCAAATATTTTTAATTTAATTTAAGCTTGCTAGAGATGGATATCAAATCATTGAATAGAATGAGGTACCCCAGGATTCAGCAAGCTCTGCACAGCATACAGTAATAGTGCAAGAGCTGCTGCAGGCAATATGACTGCCGTTCAATCCAGGAATAAGCTCCCTGGATGTGCATGAGCTCTCCTGCACTATTCCTGCATGGGCCCAGCTCCTGTATGCTAATTACCTCATTTGCTGGTGAAAACCATATAAATGAGGTAAATTGGTGATCCAGGAAGCAGGCAGATGTCCTTTCAGGAATAGTGTAGATGAATACATTTCTGCAAACTACAAAATGGAGGCATGACAGCTCATACAGATGTGTGTATTAGAAGGGTAGGCATGCCAAAGGCCAAATATGTGGTCATAGGCATGAAAGTTAGTTTCAAAATTATAAAAATTACTTTTTTTTGTTGAACAATTTCGGCCATTTAAGTGCAGGGCAGCAGTGTGCAAATGGGATCGGCCTGAAAATTAAAAAAAAAGCTGGAAATAAGCTTTTAAACCAAAATCATAATTCTGCCATAATAGTCAATGGCATGCACAACACAATAAGACCATGGAATACTGGTTGCTAAGGGGGAAGACTGAGTGTCAGATTTGTAACCATGCATTAGCAGTCAATCCTATGCAAATGAGGGCAATGATACTGAATCACAGATTTCCCCTCAGTGCTAGGTTGCACCCAACCATGTAGGTGCATTAAGACGACAGTGTAAGCCTAAGAGCTAGGTGACTTCATAAGGGGGTGTGTCATACATGTTGTAAGCTTATTAGAACCCTGTGACCTGTGTATGCTCTAAGCAAAGCCCAGCTAATGCAGGGGGTGTCTCTAAGGCTGTATTGCCATTCACTAAGAAATGTAGAGTGTGATCGTGTCCAAGGAAGGCCAGTTTCTGATAAACGGTGTTTACATTGTCTAAACAGATGTGGGCTGCAAAAAAAAACAGGAAATAGCAGCTCCATTCACATCTGAGCACTGGGTTTTCGGGGCATGCCATGGGGCTTAACAGGAAGGCAATGGGAATGGAAAATAGCAATAGGAAGGTAATCAAGGAGAACTAGCATAGCTGGCAGATGAAATGCATCAGAACTAGCCAATTACACAGGCAGCAGCCCAGCACACTACTGTAAACTATGCAAACATCTTTCCCTCTGGATTTTCTTACAAACTCTACACCACTGGTGTAGACAAACAGGGAAGTTTTACCTAACAAAAGCAACAAAATGATAGGGGCTGTTTGTGCTCTTATAATCAACATGTGGAAGAGGCTGAGGGTGGTGAAGATGACAATGCTGATGACCAACCCACAGTGAGGAGAAGGAGAAGAGTGTACACACCCAGGTTAACCTACCAGGGACTATATGAGTTGGAGATAGTGGAGCATTATAGGGTGAACAGGGACCTCCTACAGCAAATTGTTGAGCTGTGCCGGCCACACCTCACACGCAGAACCAACAGAGGGGAACCCATCTCAGTGGATGCCAAGATATGTGTAGACTTAAGTATACTAGCCACAGGTACCTTCCAAAGGCCAGCTGAGGATATCATGGGGTTCTCACAGGCATCAGCATCCAGGGTACTCCAACAGTTCCTGGATGACATGTCAGCACATGCCAGTGAGCACATATATTTCCACAATGCCCATGAGGTGTTGACCAGCAATATGCACCTCTTTCACCAAATAGCAGAATACCCTGAGGTAGAGGGTGCAATAGACTGCAGGCACATACACATCAAAGCAACACCCGGTGAGTGGGGTAGAGTCTAAAGAAACCACAATGGCTTACCCTCCATAAACTGCCAGGTCATGTGCGATG
This sequence comes from Protopterus annectens, assembly GCF_019279795.1. Classification (NCBI taxonomy): domain Eukaryota; kingdom Metazoa; phylum Chordata; order Ceratodontiformes; family Protopteridae; genus Protopterus; species Protopterus annectens. Next base: position 1,458,060,852 of record NC_056743.1, read on the forward strand.
CCCAGGACATTATAATGAATGTGTGTGCTGGCAGCTTTAGAAGCTATAACGGCTCCCACATCTGGTATATGACACAGCTGTACCAGATATTTGCCAATGGGGACATCCCATATGGCCACCTAGTGGGGGATGCTGGTTATGCAATGGAGCTGTGGTTGATGACACCCATCAGAAATGCACACACACACGAACAAGAAATCCCTAATGAGGCACACGCACAGACCAGAATCATAATAGAGCATGTGTTTGGGATGCTCAAGTCATGGTTCCAGTGCCTGGACATACCTGGTGGAGCCTTGCAGTACTCACCAGCTACATGTACCCAAATTGTCATTGTATGTGCCATTCTACACAATATGATTCTGGGAAAACAGCCGCAGCAGGAACAGCATGGGGCAGGGCCACACAGCCCTCCCACCATTGCAAAGGCCAGCACAGGCAGAGAGTGACTCAGAGGAGGAACAACCTGAGCCTGTTCATGTAGGCAGAAGGAGGCATGCCCAGTATGCCCAGGACTTGGCAAAGAGGCAATGCATAGCACATACACTGACATGGTAGGAACACAGGGAATGACACCTATCTCTGAATCACACATACAGTAACAGGGATGCCAAACATGACACTACCTGTAATTAACCATGTATAGGAAGTGTACTATGTGCATCCAACATAGTCAGGCCTCCAGCACCATCCTCAATACTGGCACAGCCACAAGGTAAGTCACTCTCACTATCAATTGCTGAATGTAGTAGTATGTTCTGCTACTTGTATCTATGGTATGGATGTGAGCATGCAAGGGAATTGGGTGACTGAATGGGATGGCAGCAGATAGACACCTATATCAGCAGCATGAAATCCATAACAAATACTGGTGTCAGCATAGTAGGCAGTACTAGATAATGTGACAAAACCCACTGCAGGACATGTGGTGGGCCAAATGTGTATCCATATGACACACACATGCATGTCAGTGAGGCTTACATAACCAACAACAGTCTCAGCCAGCATTACAGGTGTAGATGAACACAAAGAAAGACTATGACCTCTGATCGATGGCAATGGAGAACAGCCCCCCCCCCCCAGACTTACACAGACAGATTACAACAGGTCATGCAGTGGGATGTTAGTTCTGAAGGGTAAGAAGTCTGAAACAGAAATGTAGGTCAATAAAACCTAAGAACTGTACTACACTGATATGCCTCTAGTCTGCATGATAGGTTAGAATACAGAATGAAACGGAAGCCAACAGAGTACCTGAACTACCAGTACAGTCATAGCAAATGTTTATAGTTGTCAGGTGTGCCCCCACCCACAATCGTATGTAGAAATGTAGTAACATTTGTGTGGGTATAATAACAGTGGGGCACAGATAACCTGAGCTGGCCAAATTGGCAGGATAGATTGTTGCATGGGTACAATATGGAGGGCTCTGTGTGTTAGGTTGTTGTGTGTTGTATATTGTGTGAAAGTGTTCAGCATGTAGGCATGGAAAGTTGTGTCCCAGTGGCCAATGGCTAGTACTGCTGATGACAGGGCCAAGTTCTCATAACTTCAGTGCCAAACACAATGCATCCAAGAAAAACACAATTCAGCAGTAATCCATACTAACTGTTCAGATATAATATCTGTCACCATCTGAAAGATGGACATGGCATGAATGTGGGCCCAGACATACAAACAATACACAGGTGAAAGTACCCTAGACAGAGAGTGTATAAAATGTTACTGTCAAATGGACACTCCTTTGGAATTGTACATACAGGTTAGCAGCACATTAGTTGGCTGTGTAGTATGAAATACTGATATAGCTTGGCCAAACACTGACAGACCACAAAAGGCACAGGTATGAAGTACTGAGAAACTGGTGATGTCCCTGCACAAGCCAGCATAAGTAGAATGCCCCATGTATATATGTGAGTCATCTGCATGTAGCTTCCATAGCACACATGCACTCAGCTCACCCTACCATCAGCCACAGGTACCTCATAGGTCATATCCCTGCTGTTGGGAATGAGTACAATATGACCCCCACTTCTGTATGGGAATAGCCACAGAATGCAACATGCTGAAGAGGTGTCCCATTCAGGTGTGTCCCTAGCTGTAAGCAGCACCCTGCCAGCATCCACACCAATGGATTAATAAGGACAGAAACTATTGCCATTAACACTTTGCACACCTACCCTGTCACCCCAGGGGAATACAGTGGCTTGCAGCCTGGGACCATACAAGTGACATAATGCACTGGCCTGCTACAGATGGCCTGCATCACTTCAAAATGCCCTATAGTCCTCTGTCAAAGGTCTGTGTCTCGTCCATACTGCCAATGCGTCTTATCTCAGGGACTCCCAAATAACAACATAGCACAGTTCACAGAACACAAATGCAAGGCCATGTTGACAAATCCCAGTAGCTTGTTCACCATGTCCTACTGCATGAACTGTGGACCAACCACTAAATACTGCTGGGATGAAGTGATAACTATAGGGATACTTATCAGATATAGTTTGCATAATATTAGGAAGAGGATAGAATAACAGAGGGGGTAGAAGCACGGATGCCATGGAGTGTGTGAAATCTGAAACTCTGATGTGTGCACATACTATCCCTGCCTGCAAACACAGGAATGGGTGGCTACAAACCTGCTTGTAAGCCACAATGTGAAGGGGTAATGACCAGAAATATGAGCCCTGCCTCTGGGTAAACTGTGTGAATCTGTACAACTGTGACGTATGGCCAAAGCAGGATAAGGCCATTCTGTCACGTTGATAGATGTACAAGCAGGGGATCCTCAGCCACCACAGTACCAAAGTGCTGGACCATTTACACAGACCCATCAGCAAGTGTCTGCAGCTCCCCCACCAGAATGGCATGATTGTGCAAAAATATGTAGGCTGCAGACCACAATACTGGATACAGCTTCATTCATCTTGTATTCCCCAGGAAATTACTGCAGGCAAATACATATACATGTCAGTAGCTGATGACATAAAACATCACAGTGTAAAAAAGGTCATATGTCTGACTATCTCTGCTAACACCAAAACCATGTAGCAGATGCAGCACAGACACAATTATTTTCAGTATCCCACTATCCTTTGCCCATTGTGACCCCATATTGTCAACCTATCTACAGATATCCTGCAGAAACACATTGCTAGCTGTAGGTGTAGAATACAAATGCCTACAATGCAGGACAACCTACCTGGAAAGGATTGACATATTCAGTACAGAAGGGTCATACTGGGCAGGCTCCCACACTTACAGAAATGAAGCCCATGTCTGACAACAACAGTGGACTATACATATCTGCCAGTCGCAGATATCTGTGCACACACTCCACATTGCACACCAGTCATGCTTTGCACACACATTGGACAGGAATATACACATATATCCAAAGACAACACACTATAATAGGTCAAACATATACATACATAGATGCATGGAAGAGAGTGACAGTGACAAAGAGCTTCCAATCATGAGGCCTGTCCCACCCAGCACACATCCAGTTGGCCGATACCACATAATGTGCAAATGTCTATCACTGTAGACATTTGCTTCTGGTAGCCCTCAACACTATAGTGTCTCTGGTGCTTGTGATAACTGTGTAACATGAGGGTAAAAGTCATTATTTATCTAGCAGTTGTATACACAGTCCTGTCAAATGTAGTGTTGTGTGTGCTTCAAGAGGAATGGTTTATGGCCCATTCGCATGCACACTGCTCTCCCCATTTCCCTACTTTAACTAACCTGCTGATGTCATTCACCTGGAAATACACCTTTGGAGAAAAGCTATCCCTATAAGCTCTGTAGCACGTGTGTTAACTGTGTAATGCTATAGTGTGATGTAGAAGTTCTAATCCCAGACATGGCAACTGTGTGTGTGTGTGTGTGTGTGTGTGTGTGTGTGTGTGTGTGTGTGTGTGTGTGTAGGGATCAATGCTTTTGAGGCCAGTCACAGTCACTGATATCCCTGGCTGTGTTCTACATGAAGTACAGAGTGACCTGGCACCTTACCTGTATGCCCTGTTCAAGCACAGCCTCACGTCAGGCTTTGTCCCTATTGAATTATGCACTGCTACAATCACCCCTCTCCACAAATGAGGTGTAATTACAGACCCTGGGAAATACCATCCCAACTGCCTGAGAAGTCTGTTATGCAAAGCTATGGAATGCATCATCATGCACCTAATAAGCAGGGATATGGGAATCTGCAAAATCAGGATACCTCACAGTTTACCTTTGTGAAGAGTAGGTCATACCTGCTCATTCAACCTGGTCAACCTCTTACCATCAGTCACCTAAGCTGTGGATGAAGGCAAAGTGACATATATAGCCTACATTGATCTGGCCAAAGCCTTTGATAACATTCCCAACTCGCTAAGCTCGGCATCAACCTCTATATCACTAGGTGGGAACAGAGGCACAAACACAGGGGTAGATTGGACATACTGCTATATTACATTGAGACAGTCGCAGATGTCACTGGGTTTGTTGTAACATCCTTTATGAGGAATATGATGTTGGTAATACCAATAGATGTTAGTATTTACTGATTGCATTCCCCACAGTCCACAACCGATTTACCAAGGACACCAACTGTCTGGTGAACACACAAAACATGACAGGCAGACATGTGTCCAATCTGTGGACAGAGTGCCAGTGGAGAGGTGTGTCAGAGACATATCACTGTGAGTCACACACTAAATGCATGTCCACACAAACCCTGCCAATCTATCAATCCACCATGTGTATAACAGCACTGATGACATAGAATCTGTTCACAAATCTGGGAATATGTCCCCCATGTTGGTTGGCTGTCTCCACATGGCTTGTCCTGTGATGTACTGCCACCCACTGTATGTGAATCTGTAGACCACCACCTCTGTAATGTCCCTCATACAAGCAAGGAAATGGGGTAAGGCCCACATTAAGGAATGTCCCATATGTCAGAACTAGCAGCAGTGTCCAGGCCCACAACACAATACAATGTGGGCAACTACATAGTGGTATGGCCATAGGAATACCTGACATCTGCATATCTGTACAGAGGACAGACAGAAAGTAGATAGCCAACAGGTTATGCATTAGGTTGAATGTTTTGAAAAATACACGTCTGAAACTGAAAGGTATGTCATTACTAGATGATTGCAGTCCTCAATGACATGTCCAAAGAACATAGTAGTCTACAGTTAATAACATATCAATAGTGATGTGCCCTTTGACACCCATTTATGTGTGCCGTTGTCCAGATGTACTGCTGTATCAGATTGAGAAATATGACTGAGCATCAAGACTGTAACTACAATGTGCCATACTAACATACAACAGAAATGTATACCAGGTATCCCCTGACCACATGTATGTATGCTTATGTTTAGCTCGAAGACAGAAGAATAAATCACATAGGATTCTAGCATTCATGTACATAGGTTGTGCATGTTGCACATGTGTGTAATAGTGTCAGTGCATACAACAGACAGAAATGTGTACAGCTACTTTTTATTGGCGTGCCTTGACACTGATATGGGTACTAGAGTAGGCATGATATTCAGCTATTAATCAGAGAAGTGTCCACCTGTGTCATGACCCTCTGTCCATGACTACCACTACCAGCTATATCCACACCTATATACAGTGGATATCACAAGTGTACACACCCCTGTTAGACTGCTAGGTATGTGTGCTGTATGATAATTAGACCACAGAAGATTATTTCATAATGTTTCTCATCTTCATGTGACCCCTAACATGTATAATTCCATTGAAATACAATCAAAGGTGTTTCTAGGAAGGTGACCAACCATTGCCACGTGAAGATATGCCATGATGTTAGAGTATAGACCAAGACAGATGAATGCTGTAACCATCTCAAGAGGTGCATACACAACATATCAGTTTAAGGGTGTGCACACTCATTCAACTGGCTTATTGTACTGAGTATTAGTTCCATGTATCTTCACAGACCCAACCGAATTGTACAGGCTATAGGTCACACTACAGGTGGGAATTGGTATGAAATGAGTTATTCTGATTTCATGTTCCAATTGCACAAATAACAGGCAGTGTATCTGGGGTGTGTACCCTTTATATCCACTGTAGCTATATGGACATAGCGGTACCTGACCTGTATATCCAGCCTCCACCAAGGTAGAGTATTTACCTTTGGTGGACAGCATCAATACATAAACCACATAATAGGTTGCTACATTGGCTGTACAGGGACACATAGGTGCAGGCAACAACTTTGAAGAAATTCCACACATATCTGAGCAAGCAAGTAAGTTCACAGGTAATGTTCTGTAAAGCTGACTATGACTATGAATCAGGCATATCCACACAAGCCAGGACAGTTGCAGCTGTGTCTCCACATATGATGTTGTATGTCACAGATGAAACAACACAATTCACCCTATACTGGTGGTAAAGAACACCTCATACACACATGCCATGGATATAAGCAACTTGCATTGTACAGGTTAGGTGGGAACATCACCACTCTGTCCACTACAGTTGTACATGGAGATATGCACATCAACAACACTCCTCCCCTCAGCAATTGTGAGCATGTACATACTGCCTACTGATGGAAACAACAGCATATCTTCATGGGGCATAATAACATCAGTGTCTGCCTCCTACATAAACTCAGGCATGTGCTCAGAGCTCCATCACAAACCACAGTCAAACACAGACCTGCCACCATACACACACCATCCACATGGAAGATGATCACTGTCAACCATCTACACAGAAATGAATGAAGGATAGAGGAATATGCAATCAAATGTCCAACATTGGTGGGAATATTATAGCTCAGGTACAAACGTGTAATGCAAGCTGCTATAGCCATGATATCTTGCAAGGTTCCAGTGTAGTCTGGATTATTTGCAAGTAATATCCATTGTTGATGTGCATTTTGACAACCGTATGAGGTCTTGTGATCTTTTCCTGTTTATGTCTTCAAGGTAACATGCAGAGTGCTTGCCTACCAGCATTTTCTGTTGGGGAGACAGACACCATCACCCAATATGAGATTAGTTATTATACCCTGTCGTGTGGACAGAGAACAGAAGATGTGCAGGAGAGGACTGCCCTGTGAAACATTGTGGTCCACAGGGTATATTATGCTTGCCTGCAGAGAAGATATGAGCATGTGCAGCATTGCGCCACCTACCTCAAATGCCATGCTCATCAATGGGCTGATGCTGTAGCAAAGGACTGGCTAAACACAGGTGGGGGCCCAGCCATCCAGCCCCCACTGACACCCACCAAGGTGCTCCTCACCACACTTGGGCCACATGCCGAACGCACAAGCCATGATGCTGAGGGAAGCATTGTGGAGGTGGGTTGCACACACACACACACACACACACACACACACTGGATGAGGGGCGTGCAGGTAAGGGCCCGGTGTCGAATAGTACACTAATGTATCAGACATACATGTATCTATATTGTATCTACATGTATGTGTCAGGTCCGATTGGAGTTGTGGCTGGGGTATTCTAATGCACAGAGGTGCACATCTATGGTGAGGACAGGACATTGTGTATTGTACTGTAAATGTGCAGACATGCTGCGTCCATCCTATGCCATGGTCACATGTGTGTCTGCTGACAATAACTCCCTCTCATTACTACCTATGACCTTCTGATCTGCATATGGGACAGCAGCCTGAAGCTGGTGAGTATTACATTGTTCTGTTGTTGCCTGGCAATACCCCAGGCATGTGAAGCACATGCAATTTACCATGCACATAAGCATCAGTAATAGCTATATTGCTTCATGTAATAGCTATAATGGTTGTTGTGCATGTTCACTTGTGCTGGGGTTAACTGTATTGCATCAAAGTGGTCACTACTTGGGCCTATCTGACATGAATTCAACATTCCTGTAGCACACCTCACAACTTGTCAGTGCCAAGATGTCAAGACAGAGGCCAGCAAATTGTGCTGGACAAACGGCCTAAGGTACGGTCATGCGTGACAAATTACTGGTATACAGTGGATATAAATTGTGTACACACCCCTCTTAAGATGCAAGGTGTTCCTGTTACATACTAATTAGGACCACAATATGACAATCCACACCTCTTCCAGCTTTAATGTGACCCATAACAAGTACAGTTCACTTGTAAAACCAAGCATCTGTACTCTTGTATTGCACCTGCAAGGCAGGCTACCTGTGAGGGTGGCAGACATCCTATCAGCATGATGTTTTAGTCAGGTATGATGCCTCATGCTGCCATATGTGCCATTTCACTCACTGTGGCCTATTTGGCTTTAATATCACATACATGTGCATTGTTAAGGCACACAGACCACTTCCAACCACATATAGGTTTCAAACATATGTATATTCCAGACACATCTGTATAGAGGACTGTACAATGGTTTAACCTGCTGCATGTGAGGCAGATGCTGTTATCACACTATATAAAGTAATGGCAGCAGGAGGTGGTCACCAGCCATGTATGGTATACATAAAATTGTATAACCCACACATGATATGATCCTCACACACACACAAACAGTTGTCAGTATTAGAATTAGAACTCCTGCCCATCTAGGTATTCCTACTATAGTTCTACACAGTTATGAAACATGCCACAGAGCTGATACTTTTCCACCTCTTCCAAAAGCACTTCTAGGGTGGATGACATCAACAGGTCTACTAAATTGGAGTGAAGGGAAGTTTAAAGGGTAGTACACAGGTCAAATGTTATGAGCCAGACAGTACATGATTCATACACACTTGCCAGTATTGGGATTAGAACTCCTGATATCTAAGTGTTCTTACTATAGTGGTATGCATTTAGGAGACCTGCCACAGAGCTTATAAATTTCCTTTTCTTCCAAAGGTACTTCTGAGGTGGATGACATCAACAGGTCTACTAAACTGGAGTGAAGGGAAGTGTAAAGGGTAATACACAGGTCAAAAAAGATATGAGCCAGATAGTACATGATTTACACACACATACATACTTACCAGCATTGGGATTAGAACTCCTGCCTATCTAGGTATTCCTACTATAGTGCTACACAGTTATGAGGTGCGTCACAGAGGTTTTACATGTCCAACTCTACCAAAGGTACTTCTGAGGTGAATGACATCAACACGCAACTAAATTGGAGTGAAGAGAAGTGTAAAGGGTAGTACATAGGTCAAAAATGGTATGAGCCATACAGTACATGATTCACACACACATGGGGTTAGAACTCCTACCTATCTAGATATTTCTACTATAGTGTTACATAGTTACTGCATGTGCTACAGAACTCCTGCCTATCTAGTTTTGTCTACTATAGTGTTATGCAGTTACTGCATACACTACAGTACTTACTGCACTTTCAAATGGCCAACGCTGCTGATAACATGCTCTAGGGACCTAAACATTGTCACAATAAACAAAACATGCCAGAGGGATAGATTCCTGTCCCAGAGACTTCCCATACTCTGGAATAAACTACTTATCTATATCAAACAGAGCTCATCATTAGCACTCTTCAAGAAAAATCTTGATGATTGGATGAGAAATAGGAAATTCACCATGGGGATCACCTCTGTGGCTCTGCTCGACAGTGGCACAGGAAAATCATTTTCTTGGGTAGCAAAAGTCAGGGTACCTTTTTGGCTTGCTTGTATAGGCCCCCGGGCCGATAACCTAGTACCTACCTATGAACCTATGAACCATGGACTACATGACAGGAGACATGGTTGGGTTCACTGATTATGCAGTCCAGGCAGTTCTGACAATTGCCCTGGGTAGTGTACCACTGTAAACCAGAATGATGCTGCAGTACTATCAACAGATGGTTGACTGCAACATTGACTTACTTGTTATGTGTCATTCTCAGGGGATCCAGGACCTCTCTGCTTGGGATGGCATGATTGACAGAACCCAATGACTTGCCATGGATGTCCTAAATCTGTCCCCACTGGGTTGCCAGGTACTGGCTAAGTGTCTTGCCACCCCTATGTTGCCTTATTAGACAGTGTCCCTAATGTTATTACCACCATAACAGCTACACATGTATGCAATCTGAGGGTCCTGCTGCTCAACAGTGGACATCTAACTGTCAGGATGCAGTCACTCATAGCAGTTGTTGGAGTGGAGCAAACATGTCTGCTGCAATGGAGAGGTGGTTCACAACAGCAGACAGCAGACCTGCAGTATCAGGCTATGATGCATTCCACAGCTGTCAGCCCCCAAACATGGACCAAACCACACCTCCACAGGTGGTGTTGTCTCCATATTCATTATGGATAGGAACATCTCCAGAGTAGTATCCCATCATAATGCATTGGAGATACTTCTGGTACAACTGCCTTGGGTTATAGTGCAATCCAGACCATAGCCTGATATGAGTCTACATCTATGTCTCTAGACTGTCAATGCACATTCCTCAACACCCTGCCATCTCCGATGGTCCAAAGCAACAATTGCATATTACGAGTCTTCAACTACTTCTCCATCACCTGGGGAATGTAGCCATTCACCAGTACAGTTGCCCAACACTTCTGGTATTCATCAATTCCATTGTCCTAGAACAGCTCATACTATCCCCTGGTAGAGGATGCAACAACCTTGGTCTGTGTTGACCACTTAAATATGGAACAGTTGCTCATCCCCAAATGTTAGTCCCTGCATGGTGAGATTCACAAAGGCTGTAATCAACATGGAAATAAAAATTTCAGCCACCACCCCCCCAACACACAAAGATAACCACCTGGCAAAACCTCCCCAAAGCTACCTTTGTAGCCATGAAAACAGGGGTGGATATCTGCACTGCAATCGGATGTAGCTGCATGACTGTGGACTCATACATATAGGCACTGTACAAACAGAGCCAACAGAACCCAGACACTGTCCTGCAAACCCTCGGAGACAATGTGATGGTCCCCTGCTATTATTTGCTATTATTAAAGTGTACATCAGAAGGAGGATACTGTTGCAGGAAAAGGTGTGTCCCATGAATGCTGAACTACTTTTTAGCCTCAAACACAACTTTGGAGCCCTCATGATGGAATCCCCAACAGGCATCTATGGCAGCAGAGATGCAGCAGACACTGACAACAGTTACAACAGCATTGATAGTTACATCAACAACCTCCACAGCATTAAACACAAGTGCTGCGAGTTACTGCACAAAGCTAATGCCTATCCTGAGACAACAGATATTAGCCACAGTCTTGGCAATACATTCAGTGCCAGCTTTACCCCTCTCTCCCCCCACAAGTGAAGTGCTGAGTGAATGTGTTCTTACATGCTGTATCCCATTTCTGTTCTAGGCATTTGTGTGTCACCAGGATGTGGACGTGCAGCAAGGCTAAAGGGTATGGAAGTGTGGTGACACATCCACCATGTCATAGGTAGGGTACAGTATGTGCACGGTAATCCCCGGTCTGTAACACAGTGATTGCATATGCCTCACAGATTATAGGGATGAGGGTTCTACATAGGTATATGTTGCTGTACAACATATATTGTAGAATGGAGAATGGTACATGTTCTGATTTGGACACACCTCCGATTGCTAATAACCGCAGCCACAATGAATATTCATCAATCAAACACCACTGGGATTACTATTTACACACACACACACACACACACACACACACACACACACACACACACACACACACACACACACACACACACTTGCCAGTACGGAGTTCCATATGTTCATTTCTTCATAGGTGTGTAGTAGGTGAATTGGCCTGAAGGCTCTAGAAGGCTAGCCCAAGGGAATACCCTGGCATCAGGCCAAGTGACAACTGGAGTGGTCCCCAGGGGTGGGTATTGTATTCCCCATCCACTCATCCAGGTTTCTATTGTGGGTGGCCAGTGATGTGCACTGCTTCCCATGTATGTGATCTATATTCCATAACATGGACAGTGTTTGTGTTATGCATGTCTCACATGCATGCTATTTAATGTGCAGAAGTATGCTTGAGTTCTCTGGGGCATGTTGTGTTGACAGACTGGTATCTTATGATGTAGCATTCCTGACCTCATTTGGTGAGACTTGGCTATGTAACTGAGGTAGTGATTGCACCTACATTGACAGTATGATACAGGTATTCAGTGGAGTTAGTTGCATCTGTCCATACAGTGCATGTGTATAAGGCATGGTATTCCCTTTGTGGGATACATTTACAGACTCTACACTTGTTGCAGGCGTCCAGTAGGGAACATGGCAAAAGGGCCACTGTACACATCTATTGGCCTACTGAGGGGATGGAACATGGTGCCATGTCCTTTTACTTGCTGGATAACACACACTCAGCCAGGAGCTGTAACGCATCAAAGTACTTTCTGATGTTAGTGGCACTGTTGTGGTCAACAGGCATGTAGTCCCCTGCCATCACACCATGGGTACTATCTGTGAGGCAATATGCAGAGGAACTAACAATATAGTGGTTGTTGCCCAGCCAAGTGTGTTTGTGTATGATACGTGGGTGGAGTGTGGTCTCTAAGAAATAGACGAGTTGCCTATATTGTTCATTAATCCATACTGTCATTTAGTCATTGCACATGGCATTAGACATTTAGGGATGTGGATTATCTACACCAACCTCACTGCATTTGACAACTGTTGGCCTTGCAATATACTAGGTCCTCAACATAATAATTTAGCAAAAGCCATCCCCCAATGGATCCTGTTATTACAGGATCACACAACCCCAAAACAGGATACTGAAGACACACACACACACACACACACACACACACACACACACACACACACACACACACACACACACACACACACACCAGTACAAAGTTTCAAACTCCTACCTAGCTATGTATTGCTACTACAGTGTACTGCATTTATCATGTGCCATGGAGCTTATAGGATGGATGTTGTCCCAAGGAACTTCTAAGGTGAGGAACATCACCAGCCCTTGTAAATACTGGCACTGAGTGATGTAGTGGGTGGGAGATTCCAAAATGTATTTTACCCTACGCACACAATTACATTTGCCAGGGGTGAGGTCCAAATGTCTATCTATCTGTTTGGACCATTATGGTTATACATTTACCACATGCATCACTGACCTTATGTGGTTTTAGGGTTGCCATTGGGTACTTCTAAGGTGGATGATATCTTCAGGACTGCTAAAGTCAGGCACTGAGATGTGCAGTGGGTATAGATGGGGCCAAAATCTTGGAGGTATGGACATACATATGTACACACACAAACACTTGCCATGGATGAGAGTTCAACTCATACCTATGTAGTTATTGCTACTACATTATTCCATATTTATCATATGTGCCATGGAGCTTACATGTTAGAGAGCTGTGCAAAGGTATCTTTGAAGGCGAGTGACATCAGCAGTGCTAATAGAGGGGTAAGGGAAGTGTTGTAAGTGTGAATGACCACAAAGTCAGATCTCTACAAGGATACACACACTCTCTCACACAAACATTTACATTTACCAGGTTCAGGATTGGAACTCCTACCTAACTAGTTTGCTACACTATAGTATTACACAATTATCGCAAGCGCCACAGAGCTGTCCAAAGGCATTTTTTAAGGTGAGTCACATCAGCAGCAGTGATAAATGAGGGGTAAGGGAAGTATTGTAAGTGTGAATGACCACAAAATCAGGTCTCTACAAGGACACACACACACTCTCATACAGTCACTCACTTGCCAGAACCAGGAGAAGAACTCTTACCTAACTAGCTTGCTACACTATAGCATTGCACAGCTATTGCAAGTGCCACAGAGGTTATATACTAGAAAGCTGTCCAAAGGTATCTTTGAAGGTGAGTGACATTAGCAGCAGTGCTGAAGGAGGAGTACGGGAGATTTGGTGAGTGCGAATGGCCTCAACCACATTCATCTAGAAACACACACACACACACACACACACACACACACACACACACACAAAATTTTACATTTGACAGGACTGAGATTACAACTGCTACACGGTTACCTTTTTGTAATGTAGTGTTACACAGTTATCACAAGCACCACTGACACTATAGGGCTGAGGGCTAACCAAATGTATTTCTACAGTGAATGACATCAGCACATCATGTGTTATAGGCCAATGGGATGTGTAGTGGATGGAACAGGCCTCATAATGAGATTATCTCTGTCGCTGTCTGTCTTTCTCTTCCCCACGTCTGTGTATGTGTATATTTGACATATTATATTATGTTGGCCTTAGATTTGTGTGTGTATTCCTATCCAGTGTGTGTGTGTGTGTGAAGTATCAGTGGTGTACAATTTGGTGTGTGTGCACAGACAGCTGTGAATAACCGATATATGTAGTCCACTGTGTTGTGAGATAAGGGGTTCATTTCTCTAAGTGTAGGAGCATGCTCAGTATGACCTTCTATATTAAGTATGTGCATCCATTCCAGGGAGAGCTGGACTCTGGTTCATGGTTTTGTGTGCTACAGATACACCTAGCTAACTATTTCGGCAGGATATCTGTAGATAGGTTGCCAATATGGAGACACAATGGGCTTAACATACAGGGGATACTGTAACTATTGCAGTCTGTGCTGCTTGTGTGACATGTTTGGTTGTAGCATAGATATTCTGACATATGTACTCTTTTACACTGTGATGTGTCATGTCATCAACTACTGACAGTTATCATTCTTTGCTCACAGTTATTTATTGGGAAATACAGGATGAATGAAACTGAGACCAATATTCTGAAGCATATAGACTAACACATTCTGGCACACAGCTGCCATTGTGGAGGGGTAGCTACAGACAATAGACTGCTGGTTCTGTGTAAATGGTGCAGCACCCAGTTAGTATGCTGGCTGGGGTTCCCCTACTTGTGCATCTCTCAACTTCACAGAATGGACATATCCTGCTGGGGCCATACCTCTCAGCTGTACAGATACACCCAGGTTATACAGAGGCAGGACTCATATAGCTGATCAGTTTACCTTCACATTGTGGTTTACAAGCTGTTTTGTGGCTATTCATTCATGGGTTTGCAGTCAGGAGTAGTATGGGTGGACTTTAGAGTTTTAGACTTCACACACTCCATGACATCCATACTTTTACACCCTCCCTCTATAATTCTCTCCTCCACCTAACATTATGTAATCAATGTCTCAGAGGTATCCCTATAGTTGGGCCTTTATCCCAGTAGTATTTAAGGCCTGATCCACAGTCCTTGCAGTAGGACATGGGAAGGCATGCTGCTGGCATTTGTCAACATGGTCTTGCATTTGTTTTCTGTTTACTGTTAGGTTGTTTGTTGGGACCCTCTGACATTCCATACATTGGCACTATGGCTGAGGCATGGGCCTTTGCCAGAGGACTATAGGCCATTTGAAAGTGCTGCAGGCCATCTGTTACTGCATTTCTACATGGCATTGTGGGGGGGGGTGCACACCTGCAGACTTTAACATTTGAAATGACTGTACTGGTATTTCGGTTACTCTGTTGGCTTCCATTTCATATTGTATTGCGACCTATCATGCAGACAGGAGGCATATCAGTACAGTACACATGTTAGATCTTAATAGTATATATTTCAGTTTCAGACTTCTTACCCTTCAGAACTGGAATGCAACTGCCAGACTTGTTTAGTATGTATGTGTAGGTCTGGTGGGGGGGTTCTGTACACCATTGCCATCATTTAGAGACCTTAGCCCAGCCTTTCTTTATGGTTATCTACACCTGTCCTGATGGGTGAGGCTGGTGGTGGATATGTGACCCTCATTGACATCCATGTGTGTGCCCTACTGACACACACAGTTCTTTGGGCCATCACATGTACTCCAATGGGGTTGTCACCTTGTGTAGTGCTGCATAGTATGTTGATACCAGTATTGTTTATGAATTTCCTGCTGTCACATATAGCTGTCTGCTGCTATCCCATTCAGCCACCCAATTCCCATGCATGCTTGCATCCATATCATACATACAAGTATGAGAACATACTACTCCATTAAGTAATTGATAGGAAGAGTGACTTACATTGTTGCTGGGCCAGTATTGAGGACAGTGCTGGAGGGCTGACTATTTTTGATACACATAGTACACTCCCTCTACATGTTAAAGCTCAGGTAGTGTCATGTTTGGCATCCCTTTAACTGCATGTGCAAGTCGGAGAGATATCAGACCCCGAGTCCCTACAGTGTCAGTGTGTGTGTTATGCATTGCCTTTTTGCCAAGACCTGGGCATATTGTCCGTGTCTCCTTCTGCCTACAGAGGCAGGCTCAGGATTTTCCTCCTCTGAGTACCTCTGTGCCTGTGCTGGCCTTGGCAATGGAGGGGGGCTGTGTGGCCCTGGCCCGTGCTGTTCCTGCTGCAGCTGTTTCCGCAGGATCATATTGTGTAGCGTGGCACATACTATGAACATTTGTGTACATGTAGCTGGAGAGTACTGCAAGGCTCCACCGGATATGTCAAGGCAGCAGAACCGTGACTTGAGCATCCTAAACACATGCTCTGCAATGATCCTGGTTTGTGCGTGTGCCTCATTATGGTGTTCTTGTTCATGTGTGTGTGCATTTCCGATGGGTGTTATCATTTACGGCGCCAGTACATAGCCAGCATCCCCCATTAGATGGCCATATGGGATGTCCCCCCCCTGGAAAATGCCTGATACAGTTGTGATCAATGCCAGATGTGGGAGTCATAATAGCTTCCAGGGCTGCCAGCACACACATTCATGATAATGCCCTGGGCATCACACACAACCTGGCAGTTGAGAGAGGTGAAGCCCTTGCGGTTTATGTAGACCCAGCTGCACTCACCGAGTGGTGCTTTGCTGTAGATGTGCGTGCAGTCTATAGCACCAACTACCTCAGGGTATTTTGCTATATGGCAGAACAGACGCATACATGTGGTTAGTGCCTCATGGGCAGTGGGGAAATATATGTGTTCATTGGCATGTTGTGTCATGGCATCCAGGAACTGGTGAAGCACCCTGGATGCTGATGCCTGTGAAACCCCCATGATATCCCCAGTTGGTCTTTGGAATGTACCTGGGGCTTGTATTCTTAAGCCTAGACATACCTTGGTATCTACTGGGATGGGTTCCCCTCTATTAGTTCTGTGTGTAAGGTGTGGCCTGCACAGCTCAATGATTTGCTGTAGAATGTCCCTGCCCACCCTATAGCACTCTACTATCTTCAGCTCATGTAGGCCCATGTAGGTTACTCTGGGTCTGTACACTCTTTTCCTCTTCCTCACTGTGGACCTGTTGTCAGCATTCTCCTGCTCACCACCCTCAGTCTCTAGCACATATTGATGGAGTAAAGCAGCAGTGGCCTCTAACATTTTTAGTGAGCTTTGCCAGTTAAAAATCCCCCATCTCTGTACACCGGTGGTGTAGAGTTTGTGAAAAAAAAACAGTCTGTAGGGGGTTTGCATAGTTTATATTAATGTGCTGGGCTGCTGCATGTGTAATTGGCTGATTCTGATACATTCCACCTGCCAACTATGCTAGTTCTCCGTGATTGCCTTCCTACTGCTGTTTCCCCATCCCAGTTCCTCCCTATTTAAGCCCCGAGGCAAACTGCGCATACCAAGTGCTCAAATGTAAACAGTGCTGCCATTTCCTCCTTTATTTATTTATTTATTTATTGTTGTTTTGTTTAGAACCCAGTATGCAGCACGTACATCCATTCAGGCTATGTACACACTGCTCAGGCACATCTGACACACCCCCTTCTTAGCTCTGCTTAGCTAAGGGCAAACACGGGCCACAGAGCTCCATTGAGCTTACAGCAAGCATGACACACCCCTAATGAAGTCATTCAACTCTTATACTTGCACTCTTGTATTGCTGCACCTACATGGTTAGGTACAAGCTGAAGCTTTGAGGAAATCTGTGATTCAGTATAACTACCTTCATTTACATACCCCATTGTGTAAGTCCTTCGTTACTGCACTTAGATGGACTCTTTCCCCTTGACAACCAGTGCTGTTTGGTATTGTTTACATTCTGCATGCTATTGACTATAATGGCAAAATGCAGAATTATCTTAAAATTGACTACTCATTTTTTTTTTTATTTTCGCACAATCCCATTTGCGCACTGCTGCCCTATGCTTAAATGGCTGTGATTGGCCAAAAAAAAGTTTAATTTTATAAAAAAATAAACTATTATTAATGCCAATGGCCTTATATGTGGCCATTGATGTGTGTTTGACTGTAATACATGCTTTCAACAAGCTTTTCTGCCTCTGTTTCTTCAGATGCAGAGAAATGTATTCAGTTACTAACTGAATACATTTTACTCTGACACTGTTCCTGCATGGAGTCCGGCCAGCTTCGTGGATCACAAAATCACCTAATTTGCATGTTTTTTACCAGCAAATAAGGTGATATGCATCCCGCGTGGCTTTCTGTGCAGGAACAGTGTAGGGCCGCTCATGCACAAGAAAATGGCAGTTTCCTGGATTGCTTGGCGGCCATTTTCCATGCAGGAGCTCCTACATTGTTCCTGCATGGAAATTGGTCATTCGTGAATCCCGGGAATTGTTTTTCTTTTCTTTTCTTAGAAGTGAAGAATTGGTAAAACAAAGCTATAGTAATGTTTTATACTGATTTGTTGCTGACATATAATTTGCTTTTTTTTTTGTTGAATGTTAATAGCTTATGCTGTAGTGTTATAAACTCTATACATATTAACCAAAATAAGTAAAGTTAGATGTTTAACCAAAAAAACAAAAGTCAGAACAAACACCACGCCTCAGGAAAGCACGGACACTAGTTTAAGCTTTCATTCACATTTAATAACCGTGAACTTCTTCAGAAAACATCCATCTACCCTTACATCATACTTAAATACTTAAACAGCAAAATCCCATGATTAACAATTCAACATTAAAATTAAAAATGCAATTTAAAAAAAACAGTGTACACTATGTAAGACACATTCACATACTAAAAAGACGTCAAAATGCATGTCTAAGTATAATAATTGATGCTTTACATGCATTGTAAAAAACATTTTAAATTAATGTTACTGATTCAAGCAGTTTAATAGAATTAAGAAGAATGAGAAACCTACAGGGGAAATTAGTTTCTGTGTGCTGTGAGTTGTCATTTTAACATGCAGTAGTCAAATTCTAATGTCAGGATGTGAAGCTTAAAATGTGAAGCTTAAATCAGAACAACGATTCACAATGGCTAAAACACACATTCAAATTAAACAAGCAGGAATTCTTTTATATGTAGTCAAGATTTCTTGTAATACTAGAATTAAGAAGAGTAAATATCTTATGAATAATATACATAAACACAAGGAATGAAATATCTACTATGTAGGACTAATAAAAGAACAGTATCAGTAAGTTGAGAAATATATACAAATACTGTAATCTCTAATAGAGAGCTGATGATTAAATAACTCCTTGATGGGAGACATTAGAAATACATGTTATGTAGAATAAGTCCAAAAGAGAACACTCAAAGCTGGAAACTAGTAATTCTCTCAAGCTGATTTATTTAAACAAACACAAGTAAGCACTTTCGTCTGGTGAGCATCACCAGAATTCTTCAGACAACTTTAAACTTTGCATTAAGCCTCTTTTATATAAGCCAAACAAGGTAATTACTTTAGCTACCAATAATATTAAACCAATTAATTGCCTCATTAGCTGAATTATTAAAAATAGTAAGAGCAGCTCAAAAGACCTAAAAACATCAGAAAAAATACATACAAAGTTATTTAGTACTACTAAAAGACATATATATATATATATATATATATATATATATATATATATATATATATAAAAAAATACAAATTTACACATTATCATGCAGTTTTGCATTCATCTATCAAATACTTTTAATTTAAGCTTGCTAGAGATGGATATCAAATCATTGAACAGAATAAGGTACTGCATGCATGGCACAGCATGCAGGAATAGTGCAAGAGCTACTGCGGGCAATATGGCTGCTGTGCAATCCAGGAATAAGCTCCCGGGACATGCACAGGCACTCCTGCCCAACTCCTGCACGGACCCAGTGCCTGTATGCTAATTACCTCATTTGCTGGGGAAAACCATACAAATGAGGTAAATTAGCGATCCAGGAAGCAGGCAGATGCCCTTGCAAGAATAGTGTGGATTGCAGAAATGTATTCAGCCAGTAGCTGAATACATTTCTGCAAACTACAAAACGGATCCATGACAGCTCATAAAAATGCATGTATTAGAAGGGCTATGCATGCCAAATGCCAATTATATGGTCATAGGCATGAAAATTAGTTTCAAAATTATAAAAATTAACTTTTTTTTGTCGGTCGATTTCAGCCACTTAAGTGCAGGGCAGTGGTGTGCAAATGGGATTGGCCTGAAAATTAAAACAAAAGCTGGAAATAAGCTTTTAAACCAAACCAAAAATCATAATTCTGCCATAATAGTCAATGGCATGCATAACACAACAAGACCATAGAATACTGGTTGCTAAGGGGGAAGACTGAGTGTCAGATTTGTAACCATGCATTAGCAGTCAATCGTATGCAAATGAGGGCAATGATACTGAATCACAGATTTCCCCTCAGTGCTAGGTTGCACCCAACCATGTAGGTGCATTAAGACGACAGTGTAAGCCTAAGAGCTAGATGACTTCATAAGGGGGTGTGTCAGGCATGCTGTAAGCCTATTAGAGCCCTGTGGCCTGTGTTTGCGCTAAGCTAAGCCCAGCTAAGGTAGGGGGTGTGTCTAAGGCTGTATTGTCTTCCACTAAGAAATGCAGAGTGTGATCATGTCCAGGGAAGGCCAGTTTCTGATAAACAGTGTTTACATTGCCTAAACAGGTGCGGGCTGCGCGCACCGGGTTTAAAAAAAAAACAGGAAATAGCAGCTCCATTCACATCTGAGCACTGGGTTTGTGGGGAGTGCCATGGGGCTAAACAGGAAGGCAATGGGAAGGGAAAAATAGCAGTAGGGAGGTAATCAAGGAGAACTAGCATAGCTGGCAGGTGAAATATATCATAACCAGCCAATTACACAGGCAGCAGCCCAGCCCAGCACACTACTATAAACTCTGCAAACGAGGAAGTTTTACCTAACAAAAGCAACAAAATGATAGGGGCTGCTTTTGCTCTCATAAATCAACATGTGGAAGAGGCTGTGGGTGGTGAGGATGACAATGCTGATGACCAACCCACAGTGAGGAGAAGGAGAAGAGTGTACAGACCCAGGGTATCCTACCAGGGTCTACATCAGCTGGAGATAGTGGAGCATTATTGGATGGACAGGGACCTCGTACAGCAAACTGTTGAGCTGTGCCGCCCATGCCTCACACACAGAACCAACAGAGGGGAACCCATCCCAGTGGATACCAAGGTATGTGTAGGCTTAAGAATACTAGCAAATGGGTACCTTCCAAAGGCCATCTGAGGATATCATGGGGATCTCACAGGCATCAGCATCCAGGGTACTCCACCAGTTCCTGGATGCCATATTAGCACATGCCAGTGAGCACATATATTTCCACAACACCCATGAGGTGTTGACCAGCAATATGCGCCTCTTTCACCAAATAACAGAGTACACTGAGGTAGTGGGTGCTATAGACTGCAGGCACATACACATAAAAGCACCACCCCGTGAGTGGGGTAGAGTCCACATAAAAAGCAAGGGCTTCCCCTCCATAAACTGCCAGGTCATGTGTGATGCCCAGGACATTATAATGAATGTGTGTGCTGGCAGCCCTAGACGCTATCATGACTCCCACATCTGGCATATGACACAGCTGTACCAGAGATATGCCAATGGGGACATCCCATATGGCCACATAGTGAAGGAAGCTGGTTATGCACTGGAGCTGTGGCTGACGGCACCCATCAGAAATGCACACACACCCGAACTAGAACTCCATAATGAGGCACACGTACAGACCAGAATCATAAAAAAGAATGTGTTTGGGATGCTCAAGTCATGGTTCCAGTGCCTGGACATACCTGGTGGAGTCTTGCAGTACTCATCAGCTACATGTACCCAAATTGTCATTGTATGTGCCAAGCTACACAATATGATCCTGAAAAAACAGCTGCAGCAGGAACAGCGTGGGGCAGGGCCACACAACCACCCACCATTGCCAAGGCCAGCACAGGCAGAGAGTGACTTGGAGGAGGAACAACCTGAGCCTGTTCCTGAAGGCAGAAGGAGGCATGCCCAGTATGCCCCAGACTTGGCAAATAGGCAACGCATAGCTCATACACTGACATGGTAGGAACCCAAGGAATGACACCTCTCTCTGAATCACACATACAGTAGCAGGGATGCCAAGCATGACACTACATGTGCTTAACCATGTATAGGAAGTGTACTATGTGCATCCAACATAGTCAAGCCTCCAGCTCAATCCTCAATACTGGTACAGCCACAAGTCACTCTCACTATCAATTGCTGAATGTAGTAGTATGTTCTGCTACTTGTATCTATGGTATGGATGTGAGCATGCTAGGGAATCAGGTGGCTGAATGGGATGGCAGCAGATAGTAGACACCTACATCGGCAGCATGAAATCCATAACAAATACTGGTGTCAACTTAGTAGGCAGAACTGGACAATGTGACAAAACCCACTGCAGGACATGTGGTGGGCCAAATGTGTGTCCATATGACACACATGCATGGCAGTTAGGCTTACATAACCAACAACAGTCTCAGCCAGCAGGACATGAGTAGACAAACACAAATAAATACTGTGCTATGACCTCTGATTGATGGCAATGGAGAACAGCCCCCCTCCAGACTTGCACAGACAGATTACAACAGGTCAGGCAGTGGGATCTTAGTTCTGAAGGGTAAGAAGTCTGAAACTGAAATGTAGGTCAATAAAACCTAAGAACTGTACTACACTGATATGCCTCTAGTCTGTGTGATAGGTTAGAATACAGAATGAAACAGAAGCCAACAGAGTACAGAATGAAACAGAAGCCAACAGAGTACCTGAAATACCAGTACAGTCATAGCAAATGTTTACAGTTGTCAGGTGTGCCCCCCCCACTCACAATTGCATGTAGAAATGTAGTAACATTTATGTGTGGGTATAATAACAGTGGGGCACAGATTACCTGAGCTGGCCAAATTAGCAGGATAGATTGTTGCATGGGTACAATATGGAGGGCTCTGTGTGTTAGATTGTTGTGTTGTATATTGTGTGAAAGTGGTCAGCATGTAGGCATGGAGGGTTGTGTCCCGGTGACCAATGGACAGTACTGCTGATGACAGTGCCAAGTTCTCATAACTTCAGTACCAAACACAATGCATGCCAGAAAGACACAATCCAGCAGTAATCCATACTAATTGTTCAGATGTAATATCTGTCACCATCTGAAAGATGGACATGGCAGGAATGCTGGCCCAGAAATACAAACAGTACACAGGTGAAGGTACCCTAGACAGAGAGTGTATAAAATGTTATTGTCAAATGGACACACCTTTGGAATTGTACATACTGGTTAGCAGCACATTAGTTGGCTGTGTAGTATGCAATACTGATGTAGTTTGTCCAAGCACTGGCAGACCACAAAAGGCACAGGTATGAAGTACTGAGAAACTGGTGATGTCACTGCACTAGTCAGCATAAGTGGAATGCCCCACGTATATCTGTGAGTCATCTGCAAGTAGCTTCCATAGCATACATGCACTCAGCTCACCCAACCATCAGCCACAGGTTCCCCACAGGGCATATCCCTGCTGTTGGGAATGAGTACAATATGACCCCCACTTCTGTATGGGAATAGCCACAGAATGCAGCATGCTGAAGAGGTGTCCCATCCAGGTGTGTCCCTCGCTGTAAGCAGCACCCTACCAGCATCCACACCAATGGATTAATAAGGACAGAATCTGTTGCCATTGACACTTTGCACTCCTACCCTGTCACCCCAGGGGAATACAGTGGCTTGCAGCCTGGGACCATACAAGTGACATAATGCACTGGCCTGTTACAGATGGCCTGCATTACTAACAAATGCCCTATAGTCCTCTGTCAAAGGCCTGTGTCTTGCCCATACTGCCAATGTGTTATATCATGGACTCCCAAATAACAACATAACACAACATAACACAGTCCACAGAACACAAATGCAAGGCCATGTTGACAAATCCCAGTAGCATGTTCACCATGTCCTGCTGCATGAACTGTGGACCAACACCTAAATACTGCTGGGATGAAGTGATAACTATAGAGATACTTATCAGATATTGTTTGCATAATATTAGGAAGAGGATAGAATAACAGAAGGGGATAGAAGCATGGACACCATGCAGTGTGTGAAGTCTGAAACTCTGATGTGTGCAAATACTGTTCCTGCCTGCAAACACAGGAATGGGTGGCTACAAACCTGCTCATAAACCACAACGTGAAGGGGTAATGAACAGACATATGAGCCCTGCCTCTGGGTAACCTGTGTGAATCTGTACAGCTGTGAGGTATGGCATTCTGTTACGTCGATAGATGTACACGCATTTGATCCTTAGCCACCACAGTACCAACATGCTGGACCATTTACACAGACCCATCAGCAAGTGTCTACAGCTCCCCCTCCAGAATGGCATGATTGTGCAAGAATATGTAGGCTGCAGATCACAATACTGGACACAACTTCATTCATCTTGTATTCTCCAGGAAATTACTGCAGGCAAATATGTATACCTCTCTGTAGCTGATGACATAAAACATCACAGTGTAAAACAGTACATATGTCTGACTATCTCTGCTAAAACCATGTAGCAGAAGCAGCACAGACACAATTATTTTCAGTATCCCACTATCCTTTGCCCATTGTGACCCCATATTGTCAACCTATCTACAGATATCTTGCAGAAATACATTACTAGCTGTAGGTGTAGAACACAAATGCCTACACTGGAGTACAACCTACATGGGAAGGATTCACACATTCAATACAGAAGGTCATACTGGGCATGCTCCCACGCTTACAGAAATGAAGCCCATGTCTGGCAACAACAGTGGACTATATATATCTGCCATTCACAGATGTCTGTGCACACACTCCACATTGCACACCAGTCATGCTTTGCACACACATCGGACAGGAATACACACATATATCCAAGGACAACACACTATAATAGGTCAAACATACACATACATAGATGTGGGGAAGAGAGTGACAGTGACAAAGAGCTTCATATCACGAGACCTGTCCCAACCAGCACACATCCAATTGGCCAATACCACATGACGTGCAAATGTCTATCACTGTAGACATTTGCATCTGATATCCCTCAACACTATATTGTCTCTGGTGCTTGTGATAACTGTGTAACATGAGAGTACAAGTCATTATTCATCTAGCAGTTGTATACACAGTCCTGTCAAA
This sequence comes from Protopterus annectens, assembly GCF_019279795.1. Lineage (NCBI taxonomy): Eukaryota > Metazoa > Chordata > Ceratodontiformes > Protopteridae > Protopterus > Protopterus annectens. The sequence continues at coordinate 1,458,086,172 of NC_056743.1, forward strand.
TGTAAAGTTGTGTGTGACTGAGTGTTGTGTGTGTGCTTTGGGAGGAATGGTTTTATGGCCCATTCACACACACACACACACTGCTCTCCCCATTTCCCTACTTTAACTAACCTGATGATTCATACACCTGGAAATACACCTTTGGAGAAAAGCTAACCCTATAAGCTCTGTGGCGCGTGCGTTAACTGTGTAATGCTATAGTGTGATGTAGAAGTTCTAATCCCAGACATGGCAACTGTGTGTGTGTGTTTGTGTGTGTGTGTAGGGATCAATGCTTTTGAGGCCAGTCAGAGTCACTGCACTTTCCATTGCCCTAATTTGCAAGCCTGCTGATGTCATTCACATTGAAATACACCTTTGGAGTAGGGATAGCCCTATAAGCTCTGTTGCACATGCTATAACTGAGTAATGATGTAGTGTGATGAACAAGTTAGGTATGAGTTCTCATCCCAGACATGGCAACTGTGAAAATCTGTGTGTGTGTTTGCTCGTGTGTGTAGGGATCAATGCTTTTGAGGCCAGTCACATTCACTACACTTTCCATTGCCCTACTTTTTCAAGGCTGCTGATGTCATTCACCTTGAAATACACCTCTGGAGTATGGCTCGCCCTATAAGCTCAATGCCTCATGCTGTAACTGCATAATGCTATAGTGTGATGTACTAGTTCGGTAGGAGTTCTCATCCCAAACATGGCAACTGTGAAAACTCTATGTGTGTGTTTGTTTGTGTGAGTAGGGATCGATGCTTTTGAGGCCAGTCCGAGACACTACACTTTCCATTGCCCTACTTTGGCAAGCCTGCTGATGTCATTCATCTTGGAATACACCTTTGGAGTAGAGCTAGCCCTATAAGCTCCATGGCATGTGCTATAACTGTGTAATGCCATAGTGTGATGTACTAGTTAGTAAGGAGTTCTAATCCCAAACATGGCAACTGTGAAATTGTGTGTGTGTGTGTGTGTGTGTGTGTGTGTGCAGGGATCAATGCTTTGAGGCTAGTCACAGCCACTACACTTTCCATTGCCCTACTTTAGTAAGCCTGCTGATATCATTCACCTTGAAATACACCATTGGAGTAGTGCTAACCCTATAAGCTCTGTGGCATGTGTGATAAATGCGGTACTTGTAGTAGCAATACATAGTTAAGTAGGGGTTTGAATCTCAGTACTGGCAAGTCTGTATGTGTTTGCCATTAGTATCCTGTGTGGAGGTAGCTGTGATTGTTTAATAACAGGACTCATTGTGGGGTGGGTGTTGCAAATTTCTTATATTGAGGACCTACTATATGTCACAATGTCAATGTTACAAGGACAACAGATGTCAGACAACAGTGAGACTGGTGTAGACAATCCATACCCCTACATGTGACATTATGGATTGGTGAACAATATAGGCAACCCTTGTATTAGCTAGAGAACACTCTCCACCCATGTCTCATACACAAACACACTTGGCTAGGCAACAACCACTATATTGGTAGTTCCCTGCATATTGCCCAAAAATAGTAACCACGGTGTGATTGCAGTGGACTACAGAGGACACGGCACCCTGTTCCATTGTTCCATCCCTATAATAGGCATATAATTGCTCCCAGTGGTCCTTTGTTATGTACCCACTGGACACCTGCAACAGCTGTATAGTCTGCAAATGTAACCCACAAAGGGAATACCATGCCTTATACACATACCCTGTATGGACAGATGCCACTAACACCAGTGAATACCTGTATCATGTTGTCAATGTAGGTGCAGGCACAACCTCAGTTCCATAGCCAGTTCTCACCACATGGGTCAGGAATGCCACATCAGATGATAACAATCTGTCTACACAACATGCCCCAGAGTCCCCAGGTACACTTCCATATGTCACAGAACATGCATGTGGGACATGTGCACAACCTAGACATTGTTCATATTATGGAACATAGAACACATACATGGCAAGCATTGCACAGCACTGGCCACCCACAATAGTAACCAAGATGAGTGGATGGTGAAAATAATACCCACCTGTGTGGGCCAATCCAGGGACTACACCCCTGAGACAAACTGGAGACCATTGTCATGTTGCCTGATGCCAAGGTATACCCTTTACCTAGCCTTGTAAAAGCCTTCTGGCACAGTCAACTACCACACCCCTGTGAAGCAATGAACCCCATGCATGTTAGTACTGGCAAGTGTGTGTGAGAGAGAGAGAGTGTGTGTGTGTGTGTGTGTGTGTGTGTGTGTGTGTGTGTGTGTGTGTGTGTGTGTGTGTGTGTAGTTTAATGATTTGGAAGCCATTCACACTCACTACACCCATTGCTGGTCTTAGGCATAGGCCAAATAGGCAGCCACCTAAGGCACTGTTCTAGTAGGGGTGCTTTTCCAGTATTTATTTGGTGTAGATAGATCAGGATGAGGACACTGGGTGTGTGGTGTGGGGTGCCATGGAGCCCTTTTGCCTAGGGCACCAGTTGACCTAATGCCACTACTAACTGCCATTGCCCTACTGTAGCATGCCTACTGATGTCAGTCACCTTGAAATACCCTTTGGCCATACATCAGCCTGATAAGCTGTGTGGCGTATGTGATACCAGTGTAATACTGTAGTGTAGCAAACTAGTTAGTTAGGAGTTATAATCCTGACCTTGCCAACTGTGATAATATGTGTGAGTCCCTGAGAGAGTATGGTCATGTCTTCCTTGGCAACCTGCTTTTGTGAACAGCTACATGTGCTACACTTACCTTATCTTTCCTTTATCACTGCTGCTGATGTCATTCACCTTCAAAGATACCTTTGGACAATTCTCTAACATGTAAGTTCGGTGGTGCATGCAATAACTGCATAACACTATAATAGCAATACATAGGCAGGGGTTTGAAACTCAATCCTGGTAAGTGTGTAACACAAACATGTTTAGCTATTGCTCTCCTACCCCCTTCCTTTCTTACTTTGTCACTGTCTGTCTCTCTCACTCCCTCTCTGGTGAATGTGGAAAAGTACACCTGCTTTGCTTAGGCAGCAGCTTGTGTTTTGTAAGTGATGCTCATGATCAGCTGATGGCATGTGCACAAATTGCAGTCCCCCACTAGCTGATTGCATGTGGAACAACTGTGGTATCATTCCTATAGCCAGTTACATGGAAACACACTCCCATAACTAAGAACATCATGCAGGTGTTGGCCGTTTTCATTTACTGTGAGCAGGAGTTCATGTCACATCACAGAGCATAGTTGGATATACCTGTTACAACATACACTGTGAAGACAGGCCAACAAACAGGAGGGGGGTGCTCCAGACATAAGGACAGAATGTAAGTATTGCTCTTCTACATTTGAAGTAATGTTGGTTTATCAGGGTTTGTGTGGATATGGCTGGTCTACATGATTAAATATTTGTCATGACAGTGTCATGTGATTGGGGAAACTCCCACCTGTAGGGCTATCTGCAGACTGGCCAGTGTATGAACTCTCACATGTGTTGTGTTACTTACACATGTCTTATCTTTAGAAATGCAGTAGCATACTCTGAGGATTGCAGTCAGTACATGGTGACAGCCATGTGAGTTACTGACTTCATATCCCTCAGTAGACAAATGTCACAACAAACCCTGTTACACCAGTAAATGTATGGGTTCATCACAGCAACATGTCAATATTGGCCAAGTGTTAGTGCCTCCAGCCACAAGTCTGTCAACCTTTGTACATATATCATGCAGTAAGAGGTGCATATGTTCAGTACATCATTATTTACTGACATCGTACCTGATAAGCCAGTGAGACACCAGACTGCTAGACATGTTATGTACAGCAGGCCTTATATTTGAGGACAAAACCTGGATATTCTGTTGTAGTGTGTACAGTAGTGAGGTCTGTGTACTTATGGTTATTGTCGACAGAGTGTGTAATGTGAATACGTACCTTGGCCTGTGTACAGACTGTGGTAGATGTCATTGTTCTTGGTCCTGTGTTATGTGATATTGCATGCTGCTGCAGTGTATGGTACCCTATTGGCATACATGTTTGAAGGCCTGACCGCCACATGTCCCATACCACAGTCAGGCATCAGAATACACTGTGTATTGGCCCAGTATATGTAGGTTTGGTGTGTGAGTGGCACCAATTAGTAGTGTTGTTCACACAGCCCATATATTGTAATATTAAGTACGCTTACCATATGTGACTGTGGCTGTGTTTAGATTGGTTGTGGGTATGCACTTTCACACAGGTGTCTGTTACTCCATGCTGTTACATGCCTGTAGAGCCTGCTATATTTGCAGGTATATGTATATACCCCCATAATAAATGTAGGCCAGTGTTGTGGCAGTCTGCCTGTAGTTTGCACAGTGCTTTGTGACATGCCTAGCATCTCAGTGTATTTACCAGTGTGATGTTATGTCCAGATATTTATCACATGTACTGTTGCTGGGCCACTATAATTGTTGTGTATTTCTGACAAAGCAATGGGATGCTGTACAGATGTATGTCACTAACTACTTTGTCAGGCTTGGTCCACACGTCTTGCACTAAGGGGTGCTGTCTATACCTCTGGACTGACCACAATGTATCAGACTGTCCATATTTACTGGTCATATCTCTGCTGTATTCCACAAGATCATTACTGTGATTTGTGTGGTACTGTAATATGATGATCTTATGATGTCTGTCAGTAACTGACGGTGTACATGTCAATATCATATGTGACTTCCCACACAGCATTTCTATTAAGACAACCACTGTAACAGTAAAAGTCTACATGTATATCTGCAATAGGTACATGCCATCCCCTTGCACTAAGAGTTTGTGACTATTGGTGCTGAGGTATGACTCCACTACATGTTATGGGCATATGTTATACATATATATATATATATATATATATATATATATATATATATATATATATATATATATATATATATATATATATATATATATATACAGATATATGTATATATATATATATATATATATATATATATATATATATATATATATATATATATATATATATATATATATATAAAGATAGATCTGTATATGTCCATAGATATATATGTATATATCTTCATATATATATATAAAGATAGATCTGCATATGTCCATATATATATATATATATATATATATATATATATATATATATATATATATATATATATATATATATATATATATATATATATATATATATATATATATATATATATATATATATATATGTGTGTGTGTGTGTGTGTGTGTGTGTGTGTACATGTATACATATATATATATATATATATATATATATATATATATATATATATATATATATATATATATATATATATATATATATATATATATATATCCATATTCTTGTTATGTGTACACGTGAATGCTGCATATACCTTCCCAGATGTATCACACCGTATTTATCTGATATGTGTATATGTAGATACAACAACATACTTGATTCAACACTAATATCACTTACAAGTACTACACAATTGTAGAATTCAAAACAGTTGTTCACTACTATTCAGTATGTGTACTGACAGATATATTGGAAAAAACATCAAATGTTTTCACAGCTGTGATGGCTTAGTGGTTAAGTGTTGTGACTATAGTGTACAGGGTTCAAGGGTTGTTTATTCTGTTGCTAGGCAGAACCAGGGTGGCTGGATACAGAGTGGTTAGGGCAGGTATGAGCAGCCTGATCACATTCCATTCTGATAAAACAGCAGGGTAATGACATTTTTAATATGTATATTTAATTCCATGTACATAACATGCATCTTTGTGTTGTCATTACAGTAGCAAAGAGTGTGAGTCTACTGCCTGGGACACCTGAGTATATATGGCTTGTACAACACTCTTTTTCCATTTGAATGCATTATATACAAGGGTAGTATCCCAGGTTATATGCAGTCACACTGGCATATAGTGTATCATTACATTACTACTGTTGACAGTGCTTTCACAAGTAAGAGTAGATTGCAGATTGTAGTACTGGAACCAAACACCCCTGCATGCAAAGCTGGACTCTGAGTCCTCACTGTCATGTTCTTGCTGTGTGTCATTATGTATTTCCTAGTGGATATTGATCTGACATGTGGATATTAACTGTATACTATTTTGTGTATAGGACATGTCATTGAGGGCTGCTGTCATGTAGTAATAGCATACCTATCAGTGTCAGATGTCTATCTGTCAACACAGTCATCCTACTGCATAACCAGTTGGCTAGATGATGTTTGTCTGTCCTCTGTACAGATGTGCAGATGCCGGGGCTCCATCTTGGCTGCTTACAGGCAATCTATGCTTGAGTGACACTGACATGTCTGCCCAGCTGAGTTATGAATGCCACAGCTAGGAATCCACACCCTGTATGCACCACATGCCATGGATACCTCAACTTCACTACCACAGTCAACAGAGCATGCTTGGGTACAGGTCTTCAAGACAGACACTGATCATGTTATGTAATACATGAGGCATAAATGTCAACTGAAGCACCTCACTGGCTCTCTGCAAGAGGAAACCAGATGATTGGATGTTGCATGTAACTCTCACTCTGAGGATCACCCCATGGTATTTGTTAATAGAGGGCCTGCTGGTAAATGGCAGGTGGCATGATACCAATGTACACACATCCCCTACTCTTCCCATCTCTCCATGGACAATATATTGGCACACACCTATGAATACCTGCACCTATGAACCCCAGTACTAACAAATATGTATGCGTGCATTACTGAGAATAACAGTGTCTGTGTGTTTGTAGAGCTGTAGTTGATAATACCCTGAGGCCCTTCACACCCACCTCATCCCCCCATTGCCATAGTTAGATATGGCTGCTGCTTCACCCTATGGGTTACCTGGAGCTTGCAGTACCAGCACAACACTGTTGTATAAATGGGTTGATAGGCATGGGATATCTTCTGAGTTCTGGCAAGTGTGTGTATGTGTGCAAGTGTGTATATTTGTAGGATACAGCATTCTGAGGCCACATTCTCCTAACACAATACACCTTACCACTCAGTATTAGGTATAGTGATATTGCTGACCATAGGAGAGCCATGACAATGCATCACCCTACTATCCCTGTGGCATGTGCAGTAGATGCATATCCCTGTAGTAGCACTCTTGAAATAGACAAGGGGTTGTATTGCAGTCCTGGTCAATGTGTAATGGTGGGTATGTCATAGTATTATCATGGGTTTCAGTGAGTACAATATCCCCTGTAGGGTGTGGGTGCTAGGTATACCATCTTTACACCATAGTACCCACATTACATGTCCCATGTTCCACTGTATGGGGACTACTGTCACCATCAACCCTACAGGTAAGCGATAACACTATCCAGCCCAGTGATGCATGTGCTGTGTACAACTTATTTGTAACAGAATGGACACACTGACAAGGTAGTTAGCACTGATAAACTCAGGTCTCTCAGATGTGTGTTTGACTGTTATGTGTTTGTCAATGTGTATATGACAGTTATGTCACACTATGTATTGTTCATAAAGTACCAGTACATCCCGCATTACCATACTGTACATGGTCTGGTGATGTTCTTCATTTAATATGTAACCTGGAACACACCTCATCCTAAAAGCTGTGTGGTGTGTGCAATTAAGGCCACATACATCAGTAGCACTACATATCTATGTAGGGAGTCTAGTTCCAGTGTTGCCAAGTAAGAGTGTGTGTGTGTGTGTGTGTGTGTGTGTGTGTGTGTGTGTGTGTGTGTGTGTGTGAAGGGATCTACTTCAGTTTGCAGAATATACATGTCCCAAGAGGTCATCTCTCTTACAACTGCCTGGCAAATGCCAATATTTCACAGGTATCATCATGTGGAAATTCATTCCATCACAACTAGTAGTAGATTTGTAAATGTCCTCTTCCCCACTGTATAACTGTACAGCGATACTGGGGTTGGTATATATAGCTGGGTGTGGCTCTTGTGGACACAGCCACTATCATTGCAGCTATTGTTGAGTGTATCTCCCTGCTTAGCTGGCTGTAATACTGTACATTTCATATTAACAGGTTAAATAGATGTCAATCACACTATCTGTGGTTCTACACCATATCACACCCTCCAAAGGGTAGGGCTGTGCCATCCACACCAGCACACCTATGTTTACCGAGTTGAGGATTCCACTACATTGGGGAAGGGGACATATACACTGCCAGTACCATCATCAATGACATTAAGCTAGCAGACTGCTTATTTCCCAATGTGTTGTTGTGCCTATTCTGTCTTGGTGGAATTACATAGGCTAAAATGGGTTCCTTGTACAAGTACATACATCCATGTGTACAGTATTATCTGTGTATTGTATCCACACCAAAGCCTCTGTGTGTGTTATACACAAACATGTGGTGTGTACCACCCAGGACACTTACATTGTCCACTGTAGAAGGGCTGCTGACATCATCCACCATGCACTCACCTGTATACATCCCCAGACCTATCAGGCATGTGGCACATGCAGTAACTGTTATACAGACCTGTGACATGTGTTCAGCTGTACCCAGGATATGGCACAGTCGAGGTGTCACCATAATACCATACCTCTTGTAGGAAAAAACAGCAGACCAACATCCTGCTGACACATAGACACCTACAATACAAACAGAATGCATTATGGAGACCACAATCACACAGTGTTAACAACAGCTATAATTCATCATGGCTGGACAGCTACACTTCCTGACATGTAAGCATTAAACTTTAGTGCTGAAAACATGTTACACAGTATTACATTGGCACACCGTAGTACAGTCACCCAGTGCATCAGAACCATATTAGCTTGTCCATGCATCAATGTTATAGATGACAGGAATGTGGCACAGGTATCATCATATGCACAGGGTGTGTTGTTGGTTTGCCAGAGACTTAGGCTGAGACATACATTTGACATCATGTGTGTGTGTGAGGGGGTGTCATTATTAATTGGGCTGTTGTGATTTGGTGTGTGTAGGTATGGGGTTGCCCTAGCTGTGTTGGTGATGTGTGTGTGTATGGATGCACACAGATCTGCCATGTAGCTGCCCTATATAGGGGTTTGTTGGACAGCTGCAGACCGTATCTGGCAGGGTGTGCAGTTCACCTTCTCCAGCCATGCACATGAGAACTGTGCCTGCCAGGGTTCCATGGGCACCACCGGGCACAAGTCACGATATGGTACTCTCCCCTGATGATGACATATGTCCACTAGATCCAGGTCCCCCTGGGGACAAGCCAGGGCCACGTGCATGTGGCCTGCTATGTTGTGGTGTGGACAGTGCCCCCTCCTGCAGTGCTGGGGCTGGTACTGCCAATATGGGAGTGGCTCTGACTTCTTGCATGTCCATGTCGACCTCCAGCTGTTGGTGTTGCTTCCCTACATCCATGTGGCCATCACACTACTCCCACCATATGCTCAAGCACAGACATTCCATAGTCGAGGATTCCCACCATCTCACCCAGCCGTCTATCCATGACCTCTGCAAAATAATGGTGGGCACCTCTAAGATCATGGATGTTGTCAATAACAGCGGAATGCGTAGCCCTCTGCAGCCTAAGACCCTGCCTGATATACTGTCCCATACATGCCTGTGCCTCCATGATGGCCTGAAACATGTGTCTGGTGGCACCAGATGTGGCACTTCTGCCAGGGGCATGATGACCAGCAGCTCTCTTACGAGCACCCCTGTGCCTGTGTGGTACCCCGCCAGACATCCGGCTATGGCTGCTGTGTCCAGACACGTGCCATAGACACCACACTGACCTGTTCCATGCCACCACCCGCCAACTGTCCCACATCTATGGCCACTGGTAATGGGATGTGTATAGGCAATGTGACCGTGTGCAGGGATGGGGTGGATAACAGTGGGATGTCAAATGATGGCGCAACTTCAGCCTCTAACAACCCTGCCTGTGCCTCAACACACCTATCATCATAATCAATGTCTGTATGGACACTAACATCAGTTTTCTCGCAGGAGGGACCCTGACCCACTTCGCCACCCATGAGAGGAAAACAAGAAACGCACTTTAAGACCTGTACATCATTGCTCAACAGCACACACACACACACACACACACACACACACACACACACACACACACACACACACACACACACACACACACTTACAGGTGAGGTTGCACAAAGATATTACACACAGACCTCTCATTACTCATCTGTCAACATGCATGACATATAACACTCAACAGCATGCAGTGCAGTTACAGTCAATTCCTGTTACCAACCTTATACAGCTTTGTGATGCATGGGTTGTGTTAGTAGGTGATGCCCCTTCCCCTGGAACACACTGCACCCATGTACACAGTATTGCTGTGCACCTGTTCATCACCCTGGCATGTACTGTGCACCATACCTCACAGGTGTACACACCATTGCTAAATGTGTATATGAATGTCAGTTATGTTTGCTCTACTGCTTACAGCCCCTATGTGTTTGTCCGACACATACCTGGGATGATATGTGAACAGATGTCATCAGTGTATGCCTGATGTCTGATTTACAGATCTCATCATCAGCGGTGCATGTATGGCCAATAAATTGCAATTACACTGACAATCTTCAAACATTACTGTGGCTATGAGGAGTGTACACATCCTTATTGACATGGCACCCTCTTCTCTGATATGTCATGGGGCCACATTACTGCATATGTTAACATTACATGAACCTGATATGTGACATATGACCCGTGCAATCAAATGCAGTATTACACAAATGTGTTAGTTGTGCAGATGCTGATGGAGATGCATACAAATTGTAGGTGCATAAGTGTGCACACCCTTATCATGATGGTTTGTTGTACCAACTGTTAAGTGTGCTACATCATTCACTTTTCCTAGAAGGGGTAGACTAGTATGGGCCATTTGCATTTGCCAGTATTTGGTCACTCTGCCCTGCAAATGACCCCCAACTCTGCATGATTGCAAGGCCAAATAATGTGCACAGCCCTTGGAGGTCACACAGTGCTGTCACTATTGCTGTGGAGTCAGGGTTATGTCTGCCACAATTCATTACCTTGACTGTGTGCAGATACAGCCATTCTTAGTGAGTTTTGGATGTCTGCTTCAGTTCACTGTTGTGCTTCAGGATGACACCCCTTCCCATCCGCAGCCTTTTTTCAGATGCTTGACAACTAAGGGCTACACATGTGTGTCATTTTGCAGTGTCCCAAATTCTGAACACCATGTGTACTAGCCTAGTCCCTGCTAATGAATTGCAAACATACAGGTGTACACTGGCACCAGCAAGGTACAGATGGTAATGGTGGGCCTGAGGTGGGGTGAGGTGTTGCTTGTGTAGCACATGTATCTTAATTGATACAGTCTGTAGGTTTCCAACTTGGTCTTGGTACAACAGTACACATTCCTTTGGGGGACTTTTGATGCTATGCATACTCTACCTGTAGAGAGCCCTGGTTGATGTTTCCTGTGGAACAACTGTCCCATCTGATTACCGTAACCCATGGGCCATACTTATGCAGAGTCCAAGCAATTTTCAACACAGGTACTGCACAGCCAGTACTTGCTAGACTTTCCTGCAACTCCCTCAGTGTTGTGACATGTTACTAGACAGCCTGCATGACCAGTTTGCAACATGCTTTGTCATCTGTCTTGGATGGCCATCTGTTTATTTTCTACATTAATCTTGTCCCATACATCCTCGCCACATACATGACTGTCTGCACTGTTTGCCATGGTATATGCAATGGTGAGGTAAGGCTACATGTCCCACTCCTGCATGCTACCTGTTGTTTATGGGATCTGGCTGCCTCTGTTGCAGGTAAGTGGGCACATTTGATGGACGAATGTCTTGCACAGCAGAGGATTTCTTGGTGTGACATTGAGGACCTGCGCTTGCTGGAAGGTTCATACTCATGAAGAGTGAATGCTGTCAGTACCTCAAAAGCTGCTGCCACAATATGTTATTTGGAGTGTATACACAAATATGCTTCCAGTGTTTGTTATGGTATGTATTCCCCATATTTGCTGTCCTAACATAGGATTCCATATTACACATTCATTGCTCATGTTAGGACCACATGACAGGTTGTAAGGGTTGTGGAAAGCGGTATTGTGATATGCTGTTATGCAGATCTGTAACAGTTGCCATTGTAACTGAGGTATATACACTGTTGTAGCATGGTATAAGGGTCATGTTTCAGACATGTTCCTACTGTAGGCCATTTATCCCACCATTTTGTTCATCTCTGTGCACACATCTTGAAATGACAGGTTGTTAGTTATATTACAGGACTAAATAGAACTCAGCAACACGGATCAATGAAGGCTGTCTTCTTACTCCAAATACTCCACCAATAATTCCAAGAACAGTACGAAAATATGAAAATTGCAAAATGTAAACTTTATTCCACTACAAAGGTTAACAGGATTGAGCGCTTTCGTCTCCGCACTGGAGACCTCTTCAGAATCAAGAAAAGCTATCAGTAGCACTTATTTATATCAATTGCCATTAACACCATAAAACAATAATTGGTGTGCTTTCCATAGTTAATTGATTAATTAACTTGTCCACCATCACTTTTAAAGTGCAATAACAACCTATAAAAAAAAAAAATATATATATATATATATATATATATATATATATATATATATATATATATATATATATATCTTCATAAACTGGTATATTCATAGAATAAAAAGCCTAAAATATACAATACATAAAATGCATAAATACATAAACTTGAACTTGTCTAAAAAAATGTACTCTAATGAGAAATGAATATGTAAATATAAATATAAATATAAAAATATATAAATATATATAAAAATATATATACACATATATGTTCTAAAATGTATATTGTAAAGTATGTAGGCCCTAAATATATAATAACAATGTAATAGTTAATGTACGTACCATGGTTGGTAATTTATACATGTGTGTATGTTTTCCGAGGGTCCTGAGATAACAATTTTAATACTGGTAATATAGAAATATTGTCGTTAAGACCCTTTCCACTACATGCATCTAATTTTAATTGCCACATCATTTCCCTATATGTCAATCTAGTTTACCAGTCACCTCCTCTTTCCAAGGGTTCCACTATCTCCAGTACCCAGAATTTAAAATTCGCTTCCATACAAACTAATGAATGCCTATATAATGCATTATTTTCATTTTTACGGTTCCTAATGTGTTCATAAATTCATCTCCTTAGGTGTCTTTCAGTCTTGCCAATGTAATAACACCAACAGGATTTACAGTAAGCTAGGTATACAACTCCTTTGGTGTAACAGCTACTATATTTTGTAGCTTTAAGGGTTGCTCTAACACTAGGCAACTTCACCATCTTTTCGTCAGCTATAAAAAAACATTGGGGACATCTCCCACATCTAAAAGTACCTTTTTTGTTAGTAGTGTAACCGTAACTACTATTCGAATACTGTTCCTTCCCCTTTTCTAAGATATTTTTCAAAATTGAAATTCCTTCTGTAACTATAGGTCAAAGTATTTTGAAATACTGTCACCCTTGTGGGCATAGATCTAAACATATCCCAAGTATCATTGATACATTTTTTAAGCCATCCAATATTTTGGTGGTACGTTAAGGTCAAATATGGGATAGTTTTGATGTTATTTTGTTTATTTCCTGTATTTGTAATACCCACAGTTTCCCCTAAATTGTGATCAAGCCCGAGTAAAGGTGGATAGTTGGTTTCTCTTCTTTCTATTACAAATTTTTTAATAGTCTGTGTTAAAGCTACTGGGTATCCCCTTTGGTGAAACATTTTTTCTAGAATATCTACTTCCTTCAAGAAAACTTCTTGTTCTGTTGTCATCCTGGACACACGAATCATTTGTCCCTTGACAATATTCTTTTTCAGATGAATGGGGTGATCACTCTCATAGTGTAAATAAGCATTGGAAAAGTTCTTTTTCCTATAAATGGTAGATTTATATCTTTTAGCTACTTCGTCCTTGTAAATAGTTACATCAAGATAATGTGTTACTTCTTTGTAAGTTTCATGGGTAAACCTAAGAAAAGAGGTACTGTTATTTATGTATTCAATAAACTCACTAATGATAGACTCTGGTCCTGTCCACAAAATAAATATGTCATCCAAAAACCGATAATACCCGTGGATATATTGGTAAAAATCAGATGCAAAATTATACTCTTTCCCACTGTAGCATAATAATATTAGCATACATGGGGGCACATGCTGCCCCCATAGCTACACCTTCAGTCTGATGGTAATATTCACCTTGAAAGAATATATAATTGTTTCTTAATACCAACTCCATATTTTCTAAGATTATCCTAAATTCATCGGGCTGCAAAAAATCCATTTCGATTAATATCTTTTCAAACCAATCCAACTCTATAGAATGGGGTATAACAGTAAATAGATCCTTGACATCAATGGTGATGAAATGAGCATTCTCCTTATATGTCAAGCTTCCAATCTTTTTCAGGAAATCCCAAGAGTCTACTAATATGTGGTGATTTTTTGAGTGGTACCCCTTTAATTTCATATTTATATATATTGCTAAGGGTTGTGTCTTTGAACCTTGGGATGACACAACAGGCCTCATTGGAGGATCGTGTACACATTTATGAGTTTTGTGAATACCAAAAATAGCTGGAATAACTGGCTTCCTTACCTTCAGATAATTGTGTAATTCCATATCAATGAGCCCTTGTAATGAAACCTGACAAGAGTGGGGGTATGGTTCTAATGGATCAATGGGACTACACTAGAAAAATGCTTGATATTTTAAACAACACCAATAGTTACACCCTTGTTTCTAAGAATGAAATTAATATTTCATATCAAAAGATTGATTACATTTTAGAGGACAATTTGTTACAAAGGCTCATTGATATGGAATTACACAATTATGAAAGGAACAGTATTTGAATAGTACGCTACTAACAAAAAAGGTACTTTTAGATGTGGGAGATGTCCACAATGTTCTTTTATAGCTGATGAAAAGATGGTGAAGTTACCTAGTGTTAGAGCAACCCTTAAAGCTACAAAATATAGTAGCTGCTACACCAAAGGAGTTGTATACCTAGCTTACTCTGTTCCTGTTGGTGTTATTATATTGCAGGACTGAAGAAAACCAAGGGAAGACGAATATAAATTATGGGACATCAACCATAAAATGAAAATAATGCATTATAGGCATTCATTAGTTTGTATGGGCAATTTTAAATTCTGGGTACTGGAGATAGTGGAACCCTTGGAAAGAGGAGGTGACTGGGAAACTAGATTGACATACAGGGAAATGATGTGGCAATTAAAATTAGATGCATGTAGTGGAAAGGGTCTTAACGACAATATTTCTATATTACCAGCATTAAAATTGTTATCTCAGGACCCTCGGAAAACACACACATGTATAAATTACCAACCATGGTACGTACATTAACTACTACATTGTTATTATATATTTAGGGCCTACATACTTTACAATACACATTTTAGAACATATATGTATATATATTTTTTTATATATATTTATATATTTTTGTATTTATATTTATATATATATATATATATATATATATATATATATATATATATATATATTTCTTATAGGTTGTTATTGCACTTTAACTATGGAAAGCACACCAATTATTGTTTTATGGTGTTAATGGCAATGATATAAATAAGTGCTACTGATAGCTTTTCTTGATTCTGAGGAGGTCTCCGGTGCGGAGACGAAAGCGCTCAATCCTGTTTACCTTTGTAGTGGAATAAAGTTTACATTTTGCAATTTTCGTATTTTCGTACTGTTCTTGGAATTATTGGTGGAGTATTTGGAGTAAGAAGACAGCCTTCATTGATCCGTGTTGCTGAGTTCTATTTGGTTATGGTTGTTACTTTTGGTTATATTGCAGGACTCTTACATACCCTTCAGATATGCCACCATGGTGACCACTGTGATGCAGTGCAGTTAACAGCAACAATAAGTGAACATGAACAGTATGCATTATGGGTAGGTGTGTTAAATGTGTGCATGGCAAATATCATGGCCATAACATGGCTGGTGTATTGGCAAATCTGAACAAACAACACCTTACTCACCAGCTACAGGCTGCTGCCCCAGAGGTATACCAGAGGGACCTACAGATGTCAGTAGCCACACCTGTGGCATTGGTACAGGGTGGGAGCAGCATTACAGTACATAAACAGTACAAACCCACAATACTACAGATTATGCAGATCTGTTTATTACTACAATGCAACAACAGACCATATACATTTTATCTCACATATGCATGATTAAACTCTACAGATGCAGATGGATAAGCAGCAGTGATCTACTGATGTGCCCTGTGGTTGTACCTGCATGCTCCTCATCCATTGTGTGGGTTGCACCCACCTCCACAATGCTCTCCACAGGGTCTTATGTTTGCGACTGGGCAGGTGCCCTGAGGCTGGCGAGGAGCTCCTCAGCATGTGTCAAGGGGGCTGGATGGCATAACCCCCACCCATGGCTAGCTGGTCCCTCCTAACTACAGCAGCACGGTAACGGGCATGGCGGAGTAGGTCAGTGCACCAATGTTGGATCTGCTCATAACTGCGGTTATGCACGCTGACACTGTTTACCCTGTGGACGAGCTCAGTCCACAGAGTGGTCCTCTCCTGCATATCATGTGCTGTACATCCAAATAGGGTGTGGTAGTGCTGCACCAGGTGTTGTATAATTACCTCATTCTCCTGGGGGGAGTAAACTGGCAAGCGGTCCCGTGACATAGTGCCTGAAAGACATAAAGAGGAAAAAGGTCTGAGGACCTCATATTGCAAGGATATAATAGTTGTTAATACACATCGCTGTCTCCCCCCACCATATCTGCAGCAATAATCTGAACACACAGCTCAACGGGTATGTTTACAGCAGCCATACTGTTAGGACATATATCTTATTCTACAATAATTTGTGCAATGTGTTTCTAGTCATGTTCCATGTTGAAACACTATCATTGGTGGCCTGTTGCAAACAATGTCACCTGCATGCCATTGTAAGGGCCACTATGGTTCCATATATATGCATGTGTTCTGTTTGCTATGTGGCTGCTCCAAATCTGGTGTTTTGTGTTAATGGGGATATATATGCATGCTGTTAGATATAGTCCTGGAATGTGTGGATTATTAATACCCACATAGGTTCTATAACTGTGACACAATGACATGTTTGGGTAGACAGTTCCCAGCAGAACCGACTCTCCCACCTCATCTGGCCATTTTACCAGGCCACAGCACATCTGGGCCAAACCCCGGGACCTCATCTGCTGGTCCTGCATTACCTTCAGGTGGAATCACCTCAGGGGATGGTGTTCCTGGGAGCACACACAGAGAGGATCTTGCCACCTGAAGTCAGGCCCAGGGTCTGGTGGATAGGGAGTTATACAGAGACTTGTGGGATGTGCTACACCACTTTGAGGCCCTCAGTACACAATCACAGGATCCACATGCTCCTTCTGTCAGCCCCCAGCCCAGACACATTCAGGGCCCTGAAGGTGGAGCTGTGACTGCCCATGGGTGGGGACCTTGGTCCCATTGCTTCCATATGGGGGCTCATAGGCTTCCATATTCAAAACACCACTCCCCATCCAAGGTGTTTACCCACCACATGTCTCATATACCACCCCTGTATGCTGTCTTGTCTGTCTTCTTACCTAACCTTCCTCCCTAAATATACTTACTATCCTTCCCCAACATACAATTCCCACCTTCACAAACAAGGGCAACGTGTTCCCAATATGGATTTCACACCAGACACTAACTGCCCATTTTGCACCCACTTACTACTATATATATATATATATATATATATATATATATACACATGTGTGTGTATAGATATGTGTGATGTTCTCTTACACCAACAGTAGGGGAAATGTATATATATATATATATATATATATATATATATATATATATATATATATATATATATACATACACACACACATATATATATATATATATATATATATATATATATGTGTGTGTGTGTGTGTGTGTGTGTGTGTGTGTCTATATATCTGTAGACATACATGTGTGTGTGTGTGTGTGTGTGTGTGTGTGTGTGTGTATGTATATATATATATATAGATTCACTTCAGAAGCTCAAATCCCCGAAATCTCGAATTTCATATAACCGAGACCAAAAGATCGAGTTTTGGAAACTTGAACTTCTGAAATGAAACCGTAAAAAAAAACCTCAAACATCGCTTTTACAGGGGGGCGCACCCCCCATGTGGGGGTGGGCTGTGCCCCCCACACCCCCCTACTTAAATATACCAACTCCGAGATCGCGCTACAGTGGGGAAAAGGGAAACCTCCCATTTTGCGCTGTATGCGGAAGCGCAAAAAGGGAGATTTCCTTCTTCCTGTCAACACTGCAAAAAAGATAAAAACATTATGTGCACACAGACTGTACAGGAATCTTTGCCTCTGTGTGCATGTAATGTTTTAATATAAGTAAGGTCTTATTTTTTAACACTTTACATATTCGACTTACTGAAATCTCGATCATATGGTTTTAGAATATATGAATTTGAAATTTCAATGAATTTTTGTGTGAAGTGTCTATATATATTATATATATATATATATATATATATATATATATATATATATATAGATATATATATATATATATATATATATATAGATATATATATATATATATATATATATATGGGGTCCACACTCTCTAACTCTCCTTCCTCCACAGATGCACTGTTCTGCCTTGCTACAAAACAGACAGGTGTCACATGTGGACTCAGCCTAACATTTGGGGGTATATATAGGGACAGATTGCAGGTAAGCTTATTACACACCTATGGCATTTGTAAATGCTGCATTTCACATTAACATGACTGTCCTGCAAGTGGTGGGGTCTGAAACTCATGTGTCTATCATAATGGCTTTACTTCCACCACCAGCTATTTGCCACACTACTATACATGTCTTGAGGTACAGAACACACACTATGATGACTTACATCTTGTCATTCAGTGCTGATCTGGACAGTTGACAGGTATGGCCCATTGCCCACAGGGCCAGATGCTATGTCCATAGCAGATGTTCAGCAAGATATCATTACAACAACTCCTGATGGCACATATAAATCTTTCCACATCATCTATCCCATTATTATAGACCAAGTACTGCATTCAATTACATACATATATTTTTCACATACCAGTTGTAGTATTGTCCTCTCTTCTGAGTACACTTTTGTGTGTCCCCTGTGGTATATAGTGGTGGTTTGTAGTTTTAGTTGGTTTACATATTTTCTTCCTGTTTGTTTGCTTGTCTCTCTCTCTCTCTCCACTACAGGGATTGAGCTGCTTTGAATAGATTGCAGCATGGATTTTGTAGGTAACGCACATGATCAGGTGATGGCCACTGCACCAATCAGTATTCACCACTTGCTAATTGCATGCAGCCAGCTGTGTAGTACTACCAATTACCACTGTCATGGCAACCCACTGCTATAAATTACTACATCATGTGGGCGTTGTCCCA
>NC_056743.1:1458110693-1458268193 GCF_019279795.1 Protopterus annectens
TGTATGTTTCCCTCATTATCCTTTATCACCTTTACCTGCTGCACATCTTTCCTAGCTCAGTCCCTCTGTCTAGCCAATTGGTACAGGTCCTTTTCTCCCTCCTTAGTGTCCAACCTTTTATACAACTCCTCATATGCCTTATCCTTAGCCTTTGCCACCTCACTCTTTGCCATGCACCTCATCTCCTTATACTCCTATCTACTTTCTTCATCTCTCTGACAATTCCACTTCTTGCCAACCTCTTCCTCTGTGTACTCTCCTGTACTTCCTCATTCCACCACCATGTCTCCTTGTCATCCTTCCTCTGTCCAGATGTCATACCAAGCACCTTTCTAGCTATCTCCCTTGCTAGTACTGCTGTAGATGCCCAGCTATTTGGTAACTCTTCACTGCCACCCAGTGCCTGTCTTAACTCTTCCTTAGTCAAAATAGCATGCATGGATATTCCCATTAACCCAAAACAGTGCAATTATAACAGTGCCATATCAAACAGAACACATGCATATATGGAATTGCATTCAGGGTTGCAACAGCATGCCAGTTTGTGGCATGTCAGGCAGGCAATAAGATGAATATTTAACAGGGGATATTAGTATGCACACAGTTTAAACAATGATAAACCCAGTGGAACAAGGGTCCCAACAGTAGAGGTTTGTTTAGGAACATATCCATATTGGTTTCAGTGTGATGGTTGGATCAGTTGAGTGATGGGGGAAGGGAACAGATTCAATTGACAACTGCTATCAAGTATATTTGTCAGTACACTACTATTCACTACTCTACATTCTGACCACACTTACACTCTACCTGGGCCATTGGGCTGTTACAGCACACCAACAGCTGTAGATATCAACAGAGCAATCGTACCCTTATTTATACACATCAGACCTGTTTCTATACCAATTTCTTTACCTTTGGGTCTGTCCAGATGAACTATGTGCGCATCACATTGCTGTTTCTATACATATTTCAGATTCACATATTAGTTGCAGGCCCTGGAGTGTGTGTTGTGTCTTTCACATACATCTACTGGGACATTCTCTGTGTGCAGGTTCCTTGTCAGCAAGGGAAACTATCTGTGACAGCGTGACACTTGAGGGTCTTGTCTGGGCCAGACTGCAGAGTGTGGATGTCTAGCTTGCATATCTTTGTAGGACTGGGGCTGATCAACACTGCAATTGTACAACTTTCATAGTTATACACATCATACTAGTATTTCTATTCAGATTGCTTTACCTGTGTGCCCTGTACGGACAATGCATGTGTTGCAGTACATTATTTTTTTCTATTCAGATTGCAGTTTAAAACTGTAGAACCAGACTGAGATGTTAGTGGTGGTCTCTGGAGTCAAACTGTGCTGTGTGTGCAAACTGAACTGCAGGCCTAGTCCTTATCAGACTGAGCTACTGGGGAAGTGTTGTGTTTTGCTTATGACATTTCTATCTAGTACATATTTTTGTGCACAGTACTTTTATTATCACATGTTGCATTATTTGTTACCCATTTTCAGTGCATTTTATTTATATACAACAGATATTGGTGTCACTGTTTGTGAAACATGTGCACATTAGCTGGATTGCACATTTGACTGTTTTACAACTACATACTGCAATTTAGATTCCTGAGTACACAGTGTATGTTTTAGGTCTGCAGCTGTTAGCCTTATACATTTCTCAGTACATGCACAGCTACATACAGCTGAAATTGAGAGGTTAACACAGGACAATGCTGGCAGAGAAACAAGTAAAACACATTCTGATGGGAATATGTACTGTTGCTTTTTTTCCAGATATTTGACATGCCCATTCTAAAGTATGCAGACAAGCAGTGCTAAATCAATTCACCTCAGTTAATGCATTCTGCAGGACACACACATTTCTATTTATCAGGTACAAGTGACATGACACACACCAGTGCTTGGGATAACCTTTATGAGTTTTGACATACATATCTGTGTATGACTCAGAACTTCACAATTACTATTTCTGCATGATCTGCACAGGGGAATGTTTTTCATTTCTAACTGTTACAGTAGCCCTGACATGGCACTTTCTTGGCAGGTTCACTCAGACACACTCATACATATTCTAATATTCCTCTCCTGTATATTGTACCTTGTTTGCTACTGATATCTGTCTCACACAGCAGCTGGGAATACTCCATTGTAACACTGGCAGCCTGACACAGGCATTTATTCCTGACTTTTACAGCACAGTTATATATACAAGCAGTACTACCTTTACTATAATTTTGATTTCTTACTGCTAATAGTAGGGAGGTATTCTGTACTCACCATACTGCCGATGCAGCTGGGCCAGTCGTTGTGCATGAGCCTGCACATTCTGGGACCTCTCCGTAGCAGCTGTATGGGGAGACATCATACATTAATCACACCTGTACAGTCACAAGTTGAACTTTTTCCATACTTAGATATACATAAGACTGCATACTTGCAGACAGGTGGGACATCTTGCGCTTGGGTTTCTTGGATCCACTGGTCCAAGACTGCACCCATCCTCCACTTCAGGTCATTATGGTGATGATGTACCTGCTCACCAGTCCGGAGTATACCAGTGGCACTGGTGAGATCAAGTTCAAGCTGGTCCCAGGCCTCCGCTTTGTACTGCAAGCCCTGGTACTGGCCCTGCAGCAGCCTGCCATCATGATTTTCAACTAGGAGCCCAACCATGACCCTGGACTCCTGGATGACCCAATGTTGTGCTCAGAAGTGCACACCTTCTCCAACACCAACCATTTTGGTCCTGCTGTGTGCAATCCCAAATGGTTATGGCTGTACTCCCGCTGTGTAGTTTAAATAGGGCTATTTTCCCAAACTTTTTCATGACTGGCCAGTTTTAATATGCTGCATTATGCTTAGCTCTGCACAAATCTGCATAGCAATGCTTACATCAGCTAAGCAAAGCTGAATGCAGGTAAGCAATGCTTACATTAGCAAAGCATTCCTTAAATCTATTTTTTTTCATTAAAGTTAGAAATTGTTTTTTGCATTTATATTTTACATATTCATACCCCTACTGTGCTATACATGAGCCATATGATTGACATCTATTATTCACATTCCTTAAAAGTTTATTAAATAATTTGCCAGACAGGGGATTCGAACCAAGCATGTTCTACATGCTATACCATGGCAGTACCACTATGCTACAGCAGCTTGATAATGTTTTCTATCACTGTAGCACTTGTCTATCATTTTCAGGATTTCAGTCAGGCTAAGCAAAGTGGCGCACCATGCAAACAAGCTGCGTGTCGCTTAAACTTCAGATATATTTCATTAAAAAACTATTATTACATTTCTTTATTATTTTATTCCTTTCCTCTTGCTCTACTGCTTCCATGCATGTAGGGCAAGAGTGCATACATTTGGGGGTGTGCACTTGAAGGCTGCTGCCTTCTATAGGCGTCTGTGGTAATTTTTTTTTTCAGTGTCCACGGACACTGAAATGTTAGCTATTTCATTTCAGTGTCTGCGGACACTCATTTAATCTATAATATTAGAGCCAGGCTTTAATATTATATAGTTTGACACTAATCCATGTCAGAAAGTGCCATGTGGCACTTTCAAAGTGACACAAAGTAAATGTTCAGTGCCTCACCAAAGTTCTGACTGAGTACCAAGAAACAAATTGAAGGAAGAATAACTTGTCAGAACACAGGTTTGGATTCATAGCAGTGTTCTGACAAGTTATTCTTCCTGCACTTTCAAAGTGAAGGGGGCATGTTTCAGGTGCTGGGACTGCTGACACACGCCTCCTGTGCTTGTTTCTGGTTCATATCCATTTAGTTTAGATAGCAGTGCGCCTTCATGCATACGCAAGGCACATTGCTATCCTAAATGCACATGAACCAGTCCTTGCAAGAATAGCTTTGTGAATCCAGGGGTAGAACATTGCTGGGCAAATAAGACAGAAAATATAGTTAAATAACAAACTGCTTATATAAAAGATATGCATTGCCAGCCAATAATACAACTTCATCAATTAACATTCACAACAATTGCAGAAACTACATTATGAAATATACAAAAAAAGAAAAAAAAACGAATTTAATGGCATTTGTTTTCTAACCAACACTGGATTTATACTAACAGCATTATTCAAACCAGGTTTAGAATTAGCCTCTAGCCTAATAATCTAATGTTACTCCATGCACTCCAAGGTATTGTTCAGATCCCCTTCAATGTGTTTATATACTACATGAATATCCCTAAATTTAAATCCATGACTGGAGTCAGTATCCAAAAAATGTTTAAATAAGGCATTTACTTAGCCCTGTTTCGATGTTGGAAAATGTAGTTGCAAGTTTAAGGAATGTATTATTGAGCATAAATCAGATATATGTAGAAATGTACAAGTAAATGCCTTATGTAAGCATATTTTGGATGCTAATAATAATGTTGAAAAAATTGTTGAAGAAGTATTACTTCTTATTAAAACAATTGAATGATTTTTTTTTCTTTCAAAGAAAGGCTAGTAGTTATTAAAATGAATATATTACCCAACATTATATACATATTGCATTCAATAGCTTTAATACCTGGCAAAAACCTTTTAATGAAAATGGAAAAATGTCAACTACATTCATATGGTATCATAGAAAGCTAAAAATTGCTTATAGAAACAATATCAGATTATGGAAACATGGTGGTAGTAGCTTCCCAGATATAGAATCTTATTCTATTGTTGTGAATTTTAACTCTATTATACTCTGGATGAATTCAACTTACCCCAGGATTTAGCAAGCTCTGCACAGTGTGCAGGAATAGTGTAAGAACTGCTGCACGCAATATGGCTGATGAGCGATCCAAGAACAAGCTCCTGGGATGTGCACAAGCGGTCCTAAACTATTCCTGCATGGACACCACTGCTATATGCTAATTACCCCATTTGCTGGTGAAAATCATGCAAATGAGGTGAATTAGAGATCCAGGAAGCAGACAGGCATCTGTGCAGGAATAGTGTAACCTGCAGAAATGTATTCAGTTACTAACCGAATACATTTATGCAAATTACAAAAAGGAGGCATGACAGATCCAAAGAAAGCATGTATTCAATGTAGTAGGCATGCCAATGGCCAAATATATGGTCATTGGCATGGGGAACAGTTGCAAAATTATAGAAAATAACTTATTTTTTTGGCTGATTTCGGCCGTTTAAGCGTAGGGCCAGCAAATGGGATTGGCCCGAAAATATGAAAAAATTGGAAATAAGCTTTTAAACCCAAATCAGCATTTTGCCATGATAGTCAATGGCATGCATAAGACAACAATACCAGGGAATAGTGGTTGCTAAGAGGGAAGACTCAGTGTGAGTGTGGGAGCTATGAATTAGCATTCTGTTTTATGCAAGTGCCGGGATTGATACGGAATCACAGAATTCCTCTCAGTGTTACCTTGCACTCAACTGTGTAGGTTCAGCAACACCATGGTATAAGTATGAGAGGTAAATGAACTCATAAGGGGGAGTGCCATGCATGCTGTAAGCTTATTGGAGCTATGTGGTCCATGTTTGCCCTTAGCTAAGCACAGCTAAGGAAGGAGGCGTGTCTGAAGCTGCCTAGCAGTTTTTAAATTGCCTAAACAGGTGTGTGTGCCATGCACCAGGTATTAAACAAACAAAAAAAACACAGGAAATAGCAGTTCTGTTCAAATCTGAGAACTGGGTATGCATGGTGCACCTCGGGGCTTAAAAGGGAAGGCAATAGGAAGGGAAAACAGCAGTAGTAAGGCAATCAAGGAGAACCAGCATAGCTGGCAGGTAAACTGTATCAAAATCAGCCAATTACACAGGCCGCAGCCCAGCCCAGCACACTACTATAAAGTATGCAAACACCTTTCACTGTGGTTTTTCCCACAAACTCTACACCACTGGTGTACACAGATGGGGAATTTTACCTGACAAAGCTAACAAAATGTCAGGGGCTGCTGTTGCTCTCATACATCAATATGTGGAAGAGACTAAGGGTGGTGAGGATGTGAATGCTGATGACCAGCCCACAGTGAGGAGGAGGAGAAGAGTGTACAGACCCAGGGTAACCTACTAGAGGCTACATGAGCTGGAGATAGTGGAGCGTTATAGGGTGGACAGGGACCTCCTACAGCAAATTGTTGAGCTGTACCAACCCTGCCTCACACACAGAACCAACAGATGGGAACCTATCCCAGTGGATACCAAGGTATGTGTAGGCTTAAGAATACTAGCCACAGGTACCTTCCAATGGCCAACTGGGGATATCATGGGGGCCTCACAGGCATCAGCATCCAGGCTACTCCACCAGTTCCTGGATGCTATGTCAACACATGCCGGTGAGCACAAATATTTCCTCAACACCCATAAGGTGTTGACCAGCAAGATGAGTGTCTTCCACCAAATAGCAGAATACCCTGAGATAGTGGGTGGTATAGACTGCGCGCACATACACATCAAAGCACCACTCGGTGAGCGGGGTAGAGTCTACATAAACCACAAGAGCTTCCCCTCCATCAACTGCCAGGTCATGTGCGATGCCCAGGGCATTATCTTGAATGTGTGTGCTGGCAGCCATGGAAGCTATCACGACTCCCACATCTGGCATATGACACAGCTGTATCAGACATTTGCCAGTGGGGACATCCCATATGGCCACCTAGTGGGGGATGCTGGCTGTGGCTGATGATACCCATCGGAAATGCGCACACACTCGAACAAGGAACTCCATAATGAGGCACACACATAAACTAGAATCATAATAGAGCATGTGTTTGGGATGCTCAAGTCACAGTTCCACTGCCTGGACATATCCAGTGGAGCCTTGCTGTACTATCCAGCTACATGTACACAAATATTTATTGTATGTGCCATGCTAAGCAATATGATCCTGTGGAAACAGCAGCAGCAGGAACAGCATGGGGCAAGGCCACATAGTCCCCCACCATTGCCAAAGCCATCACAGGCACAGAGGGACTCAGAGGAGGAACAACCTGAGCCTGCTCATGTAGGCAGAAGGAGGCGTTCCCAGTATTCCCAGGCTTTGGCAAATAGGCAACGCATAGCACATACACTGACATGGTAGGGACCCAGGGAATGACACCTCTGTCTGATTGCACATACTGTAAAAGGGATGCCAAACATGATACTACCTGTGCTTTACTATGTATAGGGAGTGTACTATGTGCATCCGACTAGTCAGCCCTCCAGCATGTTTCTCAATACTGGCACAGCCACAAGGTAAGTCACTCTTCCTATCAATTGCTGAATGGAGTAGTATGCTCTGTTAGTTGTATCTATGGTATGGATGTGAGCATGCAAGTGAATCAGGTGGCTGAATGGAATGGCAGCAGATAGTGAACACCTATACGGGCAGCATGAAATCCATAACAAATGCTGGTGTCAGCAAAGTAGTCAGTACTAGACAAGGTGACAAATCACACTGCAGTACATGTGGCGGCCCAAATGTGTCTCCAAAGGACACACACATGCATGTCAGTGAGGCTCACATACCAAACACCAGCCTCAACCAGCAGGACAGGTTTATATGACCATAAAAAAAGGCTGTGCTAAGGCATCCAATTGATGGCAATGGTGAACAGCCCTCCTCCAGACCCACACAGACAGACTACAACAGGTTTGGCAGTTGCATGTTAGTTTTGAAGGGCAAGAAGTCTGAAACTGAAATGTAGATCAATAAAACCTAAGATCTGTACTCTACTGATGTGCCTCTAGTCTGCATGATAGGTCAGAATACAAAATGAAATGGAAGCCAACAGAGTACCTGAAATAGCAGTACAGTCATAGCAAATGTTTACAGTTGTCAAGTGTGCCCCCCCACAATCCTATGTAGAAATGCAGTAACATGTACGTGTCGGTTTATTAACAGTGGAGCACAGATTACCTGAGCTGGCCCAATTTACAGGATAGATGGTTGCATGTGTACAATATGCAGGGGTCCATGTATTAGGTTGTTGTGTGTTCAGTATTGTCTGGAAGTGGTCAGCATGTAGGCATGGAGGGTTGTGTCTCGGTGGACTATGGCCAGTACTGTTGATGAAAGGGCCATGTTTCAACTGCAGTGCCAACCACAATGTATCTCAGCAATACCTGTGTCAGCAGTCATTCATACTCACTGTCCAGATGTCAATATCTGTCACTGTCTGAAAGATGGACATGCCATGAATGTGGGCCCAGACATACACACAGTACACAGGTGGAAGTACCCCAGACAGAGTACATAAAATGTAACTGTCAACTGCACACCTTTGGAATTGTACATACATTAGTTGTCTGTATAGTATGGAATATTGATGTAATCTGGCCAATCACTGGCAGACCACAAAATGCACAGTTATGAAGTAATGAGAGACTGCCTGTGTCCCCACACAAGGCAGCATAAGGGGAATGTCCCAGGTATAGCTTTGAGTCAGCTGCAAGAAGTTTCCATATCACCCATGAACTCAGCTCACCCCACCATCAGCCACAGGTTTATCACAGGTCATATCCTTGCTGCTGGGAATGAGTACAGTATGACCCCCACTTCTGTATGGGAATACCCACAGAATACATCATGCTGAAGAGGTGCCCCATGCAAGTGTGTCCCAAGCTGTAAGCAGCACTTTGCCAGCATGCAGAAGAATGGATTAATATGGGCAGGAACTATTGCCTTTAACACCTCGTACACTTACCCTATCACCCAGGGGAATCCAGTGGCTCGCAGCCTGGGGAATGTAGGAGTGACAGAGTGCACTGCCCTGCTACAGATGGCCTGCATCACTACCAAATACCCTACAGTCCTCTGTTAAAGGCCTGTGCCTTACCCGTGCTGCCAATGTATGTTATCTCATGGGGTCCCAACTAAAAACATAACACAGTCCACAGAACACAAATGCAAGGCCATGTTGACAAATCCCAGTAGCATGTCCACCATGTCCTACTGTATGAACTTTGGATCAACCCCTAAATATCTCTGGGATGAAGGGGCAACTATAGTGATACTTCTCAGAAATTGCTCGCATAATGTTAGGAAGAGGATAGAATAACAGTGGGGGGTGTAGAAGCATGAATGTCATGGAGTGTGTGAAGTCTGAAACTATGATATGAGCCCATACTACACCTGCCTGCAAGCTCAGTAATGGGTGGCTACAAACCTGCTTGTAAACCACAACGTGAAGGGGAATTGACCAGATATAGGAGTCCTGCCTCTGAGTAACCTGGGAGAATCTGTACAGCTGAGAGGTATAGCCACAGCAGGATTTGGTCGTTCTGTTATGTCAATATATGTGCAAGCAGGGGATCCTCAGCCACCACAGTGCCAAGGTGGTGGAACATTTACACAGACCCATCAGCAAGTGTCTGCAGCTACCCCTCCAGAATAGCATGAGTGTGCAAGAATATGTAGGCTGTAGACCACAATACTGGACACAGCTTCATTCATCTTGCATTTCCCAGGAAATAACTGTGAGAAAATAAGTATATCTGTCAGAAGTTGACATAATACATCACAGTGTAAAACAGTACATCTGTCTGAATATCTCTTCTAACACCAACCACGTAACAGAAGCAGCACAGACACAACAGTTACAGTATCCCACTATCTGTCATCCGTTGTGACTCCATATTGTCAACCTATCTACAGATATCCTGCAGAAACAGGTTGCTAGCTGTAGGTGTAGAACAACAAATTGTGGACTGGAGTACAACCTACCTGGAGTGGATTCACACACTCAAAACAGAAGGTCATACTGGCCATGCTGCTACACTTAGACAAATGAAGCCCATGTCTGACAACACAGTGGACTATACATATCTGTCAGTCACAGATGTCTGTGCACACACACCACACTGTACACCATTCATGCTTTGCACATACATTGGATAGGAATACTCACACATATTCAAGGCCAACACACTATAATATGTCAAAAATACACACACACAGATGTGGGGAAGAAAGAGACAGACAGTGACAGAGAGATACATCCAAAATATCACGTCAATCACTGTAGACATTGCTTTTGGTAGCCCTCAGCCCTATAGTGTCTGTGGTGCTTGTGATAATTGTGTAACATGATAGTACAGATCAGTATTCATCTAGCATTTGTATATCAAGTCCAGTCAAATGTAAAGTTGTGTGTGACTGAGTGTTGTGTGTGTGTTTCCCAAGGAATAGTTTATGGCCCATTCACATACAATGCACTTCCCATTGCCCATGTTAGCAGTCCTGCTGATGTCAGTCACCTTGAAATAACCTTCTGGCCAAGTCTCAACCCTATAAGCTGTGTGGTACTTGTGATATGTGTGTAATACTGTAGTGTAAAAAAATAGGTAGGAGTTTCTAATCCCCAACATGGCACATGTGTGTGTGTGTGTGTGTGTATGTGTGTTTGTGTGTGTGTGTGTGTGTGTGTGTGTGTGTGTGTGTGTAGAGATGAATGCTTTTGAGGCCATTCACAGTCACTACACCTCCTATTGCCCTACTTTAGCAAGCCTGATGTCAGTCACCTTGAAATATCCCTCTGGAAAAGTGTCAGCCCTATAGGTTCTGTGACACTTGCGATAACTATCGTATAGCATACTACTTATACAGGAGTTCTAATCCCCAAGATGGCAACTGTGAAACTGTGTGTGTTTGTGTGAAAGAGTGTGTGTGTCTTTGATAATACCTGATTTTATGGACATTCACACTTACTACTCCCCCCTTACCCCTTCTTTAACACTGCTGCTGATGTTAATCATCTTCAACAATACCTGTGGACAACTCTCCAGCATATAAGCTCTGTGGTGCTCATGATAACTGTGTAATACTATAGTGCAGCATACTAGTTAGATAGGAGTTCTAATCCCAGACATAGCAACTGTGTATGTTTGTGTGAGAGAGTGTGTGTGTCTTTGATGATACCTGATTTTATGTAGATTTACACTTACTACTTTCCCCTTACCCCTCCCTTAGCACTGCTCTTAAGGTTAGTCACCTTCAAAAATACCCGTAGGGAATTCTCCAACATGTAAGCTCAATGGCGCTTGCCATAACTGTGTAATGCTATAGTGTAGTTTACTATTTAGGTCGGAGTTCTAATCCTTGAGATGGCAACTATGAAATTGTGTGTCTTTGTGGAAGAGAGTGTGTGCGTCTTTGATGATACCTGATATTATGGTCATTCACACTTACTACTCTCCTCTTACCCCTCCTTTAGCACTGCTGCTGATGTTAGTCACCTTCAAAGATACCTGTGGAGAGCTCTCCAACATATAAACTCAATGAAGCCTGCCATAACTGTATAATAATGTAGTGTAGCATACTAGTTAGGTAGGAGTTCTAATCCCGGAGATGGCAACTGTGAACCTGTGTGTGTTATGTGAGAGAGTGTGTGTTTTTCATGATACCTGATTTTATGGACATGCACACTTACTACTCTCCCCTTACCCCTCTTTTAGCACTGCTTAATGTTAGTCACCTTCAAAGATACCTGTGGAGAGCTATTCAACATATAAGCTCCATGGTGCTTGCAAAACCCCCGTAATGCTATAGTGTAGCATATTAGTTAGGTAGGAGTTCTAATCTTTGACATGGCAACTGTAAAACTGTGTGTTTGTGTGTGTGTGTGTGTGTGTGTCTTTAATGATACTTGATTTTATGGACATTCACACTTACTTCTCTCCCCTTACCCCTCCTTTATCACTGCTACTGATGTTAGTCACCTTCAAAGATACCTGTGGAGAGCTCACCAACATATAAGCTCCGTGGTGCTTGCACTAACTGTGTAATACAGTAGTGTAACATATTAGTTAGGTAGGAGTTCTAATCCCTGAGATGGCAACTGTAAAATTGTGTGTGTGTTTGTGTAAGGGAGTGTGTGTGTGTCTTTGATGATGCCTGATTTTATGGGCATTTACACTTACTACTTTCCACTTACCCTTCCTTTAGCACTGCTGCTGATGTTAGTCACCTTTAAAGATACCTGTGGAGAGGTCAACAACATATAGGCTCTGTGGCGCTTGAGATAACTGTGTAATACAGTAGTGTGGCATACTAGTTAGGTAGGAGTTCTAATCACTGAGATGGCAACTGCGAAACTGTGTGTCGTTGTGTAAGAGAGTGTTTGTGTGTGTCTTTGATGATGCCTGATTTTATGGACATTTGCACTTACTACTCTCCCCTTACATCTCCTTTAGGACTGCTGCTGATGTTAGTCACCTTCAAAGATACCTGTGGCGATCCTTCCAAGATATAAGCTCTGTGTTGCTTGTGACAACTGTGTAATACTGTAGCAAAGCATACTAGTTTAGTAGGAGTTCTAATCCTTGAGATGGCAACTATGAAACTGTGTGTCTTTGTGGTAGAGAGTGTGTGTGTCTTTGATGATACCTGATATTATGGACATTCACACTTACTACTCTCCTCTTACCCCACCTTTAGCACTGCTGCTAATGTTAGTCACCTTCAAAGATACCTGTGGAGAGCTCTACAACATATAAACTCCGTGATGCTTGCTATAACTGCATAATACTGTAGTGTAGCATACTAGTTAGGTAGGAGTTCTAATCCCTGAGATGGCAACTGTGAAACTGTGTGTGTTTCTGTGAGAAAGTGTGTATATGTATTTCATGATACCTGATGTTATGGACATTCACTCTTACTACTCTCCCCTTACCCCTCTTTTAGCACTGCTTAATTATAGTCATCTTCAAAGATATCTGTGGAGAGCTATTCAACATATAAGTTCCATGGCGCTTGTGATAATTGTGTAATGCTATAGTGTAGCATATTAGTTAGGTAGGAGTTCTAATCCCTGATGTGACAACTGTAAAACTGTGTGTGTTTTTGTGAGAGTGTGTGTGTCTTTGATACCACCTGATTTTATGGACATTCACACTTACTACTCTCCCCTTACCCCTCTTTTAGCACTGCTGCTGATGTTATTCATTTTCAAAGATACCTGTGGAGAACTCACCAACATATAAGCTCTGTGGCACTTGAGATAACTATGTAATACAGTAGTGTAGCATACTAGTTAGGTAGGAGTTGTAATCCCTGAGATGGCAACTGTGAAACTGTGTATATTTGTGTAAGAGAGTGTGTGTGTCTTTAATGATACCTGATATTATGGGCATTCACACTTACTACTCCCCCTTACCCATCCTTTAGCACTGCTGCTGATGTTAGTCATCTTCAAAGATACCTGTGGCGATCCTTCCAACATATAAGCTCTGTGTTGCTTGCAATAACTGCGTAATACTGTAGCGTAGCATACTAGTTAAGTAGGAGTTCTAATCCCTGATGTGGCAACTGTGAAACTGTGTGTGTTTGTGGGAGGGAGTGTGTGTGCCTTTGATGATACCTGATTTGTTGGACATTCACACTTACTACTCTCCCCTTACCCCTCCTTTAACATTTCTGCTGATGTTAGTCACCTTCAAAGATACCTGTGGAGAGCTCTCCAACATGTAAGCTCCATGGCATGTGCCATAAATGTGGAACAATGTAGTAGCAGTAACTACATAGGTATGGGTTTGAATCTCATCTCTGGCAAGTATTTGTGTGTGAACATATGTATGTGTGTACATCAAAATTTTGTCCCCATTTACACCCAGTACACATCCCAGAGCCTGACTTTAGCATTCCTGCAGATATCATCCACCTTAGAAGTACCAGTTGCTAATCCTATGTCAGGTCAGTGGTGCATGTGGTAAATATGTAACATAATGGTCCATAAATCTTGTTAAATGAAGGTTTGAACCTCACTCTTGGCAAATATAAATATATGTGTAGGGTAAAATTATTTTGGGATCTCTCACCCACTACATCACCCAATGTCAGTATTTACAAGGGCTGGTGATGTTCCACACCTTAGAAGTACCTTGAGACAACATCCATCCTATAAGCTCCGTGACATGTGTGATAAATGTGGTACACTGTAGTAGCAATACATAGCTAGGTAGAGGTTTGAATATCAGTACTAGCAAGTTTGTGTGTGTGTGTGTGTGTTTGTCATCAGTATCTTGTGTGGAGGTTATTGTGAGTGTGTAATAACAGAATCCATTGGGGGTGGGTTTTGATTATGTGGAGGACCTAGTATATGTCAAAATGTCCCCCTTACAAGTATAACAGCTGTCAAACATTTGAGAGGCTGATGTACACAATCCATAGCCCTATATGTGACATTATGGATTGATGAACAATATAACAACCCTTCTATTACTCAGACAACACTCTCCACCCACATCTCATACACAAACACACATGGCTAGGCAACAAGCACTATATTGGTAGTTCCCTGCATATTGCCTCGCAGATAATAACCATGGTGTGACTGCAGTGGACTATATGCCTGTTGACCACAACAGTGCCACTGACATCAGAAATTGCTTTGATCTGTTGCATATTCTGACTGTGTATTATCCAGCAAGTAAAAGGACATGGCACCCTGTTCCATCCCTGCAGTAAGCAAATAAATGCTTACAGTAGCCTTTTGCTATGTTCCCCACTGGATGCCTGCAACAACTGTGGAGTCTGCAAACATAACCCACAAAGGGAATACCATGCCTTATATACATGCCCTGTATGGACAGACATCACTAACTCCACTGAATACCTGTATCATGCTGTCAACGTAGGTGCAATCACTACCTCAGTTACACAGCCAGGTCTCATCAAATGAGGTTAGGAATGCTACATCAGAAGATAACAATCTGTCCACACAACATGCCCCAGAGACGTCCAGTACACTTCCACATGTCAAAGAACATGCATGTGGGACATGTGCACACCCCAGACACTGTCCATGTTATGCAATATAGATTGCATACATGGGAAGCAGTGCACATCACTGGCCACCCACAATAGTACCCAGATGAGTGGATGGTGAATACAGTACCCACCCCTAGGACCACTCCAGGGACTACACTTTGAGCCATGCTGGAGACTATTGTCATGTGGCCTGATGCTAAGGTATTCCCATTGCCTAGCTTTGTACAACCTTCAGGCGCATTCACCTACTACACACCTGTGAAGCAATGAACCTATGCATATCAATAGTGGCAAAATGTATGTGTGTGTGTGTGTGTGTGTGTGTGTGTGTGTGTGTGTGTGTGTGTGTGTGTGTGTGGCGATGAATGATTCTGAAGCCATTCACATTCACTACACCTCCCATTGCACTACTTTAGCATGCCTGCTGTCATTCACATTGAAATAACCCTTTGGAAATGCTTCAGCCCTATAAGTTCTGTGGCACTTGGGATAATTGCATAATACTGTAGTGTAGCAAACTAGTTAAGTAGGAGTTCTAATCTTGATTCTGCCGACTGTGGTAATGTGTGTGCTTCTTTGAGAGAGTGTGGGTATATTCATTAACACCTGATTTTGTGGACATTCACACTTACTATACTTCCCTTTCCCATCCTTTGGCACTGTTGCTGATGTCACTCACCTTCAAAGATACAATAAGACAACTCTCTAGCATGTAAGAACTGTGGCATATGCAATAACTGTGCAGCACTGTAATAGCAATACATAGTCAGGTAGGGGTTTGAAACTCAATACTGGTAAGCATGTGTTTGTGTGTGTGTCATCACTATCCTGTTGGGGTGATTGTGTAATGACAGGGTCCATTACAGTGCGAGTTTGCTACATTATTATATTGAGGACTTATATGTCCCAATGTCCACATTACAAGGCCAACAGTTTTCAAACACTGTAGAGGTTGTTGTAGATAATTCTCAGCCATAAATGTGTACAGCCATGTGCAATTACTATGTGACAGTATGGATTATTAAACAATACATGTAACCATTATAATACCCAGATACCACTCTCCACCAACGGATCATACACAAACACGCTTGGCTCTTACTCTCTTAACTCCCTTCCTTTCTTACTTTGTCTCTGTCTCTCTCTTTCTCTCCCTCTCTGGTAGATGTGGAAAAGTACATCTGTTTTGCATAGGCAGCAGCTTGAGTTTTGTAAATAATGCTCATGATCAGCTGATGGCCTGTGCTCGATTTGCAGTTCCCCACTTGCTAACTGCATGTGGAACAGCTGTGGTATCATTCCTATAGCCAATTGCATGGAAACACACTCTTATAACTAAGCACTTCATGTGGATGTTGGCCTTTTCCTTCACTGTGAGCAGGACTTCATGTGGGTGTCTGACAAACAGTATCACAGAGGGTAGTTGGAAATACCTCTTACAACATACACTGTGGAGACAGGCCAAAAAACAGGAGGGCGATATTCCAGACATGAGGACAGAATGTAAGTTTTGGTGTTCTACGTTTGAATCAATGTTGGTTTAACAGGGTTTGTGTGGATATGGCTGTTCTACATGATTTAAAGTCTGGCATGACAGTGTTATGTGGTTGAGGAATCTCTCACATGTAGAGCTATCTGCAGACTGGCCAGAGTTTGGAGTCTTAAATGTGGTGTGTTACCCACACATTTCCTATCTTTAGAAATGCAGTAGCATAGTCTGATGATTGCAGTCAGTACATGGTGACATTCACGTGAGTTACTGACTTCATATCCCTCAGAAGAGATATGTCGCAACAAACCCTGTTACACCAGCAATTTTCTCAGTTTATCACAGCAGTGTGTCAATATTGGCCCTGGGTTTGTGCCTTTGTCCCCCAAGTCTGTCTCCCTTTGTCCATATGTCATGCAGTAAGAGGTGCATATGTACAGGATATCATTATTTATCAAAATCATACCTGATAACAAGCCAGTGAGATATCAGACTGCTAGACCTGTTATGTATAGTAGGCCTTATATTTGAGGATAGAACCTGGACATTCTGTTGTAGTCTGTACAGTAGTGAGGTATGTGTACTTATGGTGCTTGTTGACAGAGTGTCTGTATTGCGTAGCAGTGTATTGTGAATATGTTACTTGGCCTGTGTACAGACTGTGGTAGATGTCAGTGTTCTTGGTCATGTTCTATCTGATGTTGCATGCTGCTCCAGTTTATGATACCCTATCAGTGTATATGTTTATAGGGCCAGACTGAGACATGTCCCATACCACAGTCAGGTATAAGACTACACTGTGTATTGGGCCAGGATATGTGGGTTAGTGTTTGAATGGCAAATATGAGGATGGTTTTGTTCACACAGTCCATATACTTTACTATTAATTAGGCTTACCATAATGTGACTATGACTGTGTTGAGATTGGTTGTGGGTATGCACATTCACACTGGTGTCTGTTACTCAGTGCTGTTACATGCCTGTAGTGCTTGCTATATTTGCAAGTACATGTGTATTCCCCCATAGGAAACTTGGGTCAGTGTTGTGGAAGTCTGCCTGTAGTTTACACAATGCTTTGTGACATGCCTAGCAGCTCAGTGTATTTACCTAGTGTGATGTTATGTCCAGATATTTGTCAGATGCACTGTTGCCTGGCCACCATAAGTGTTGTGTATTTCTGAAAAAGCAGTTGGATGCTGTGAAGATGTATGTCACTAACTAGTGGGAAGTAGGTGGGCTTGGGACTTCTGATCCTCTGGTTAATATGTGTTAAGACAGACAGGAGGGTGTGAATGCATCAACTGTGTGAGCTTATCTATTCCAGTATTCGTGTGATATCCCCATTTTCATGGCTATAAACATCCCCTTTGTCAGGCTTGGTCAACACGTCTTGCACTAAGGAGTTCTGTGTATACCTCTGGACTGCCCAGATTGTGTCAGACTGTCCACGTTTATTGGTCATATCTCTGCTGTATTCCACAGGATCATTACTGTGATTTGTGTGGTACTTCACTATGATGATCTTATGATGTCTGTCAGTAACTGATGCCGTGCATGTCAGTATCAGAAGTGACTTCCTACACAACATGTCTGTTGACACAACCCGTGTTACTGTAACAACATTCTACATTTATACCTGCAATACTTACATTACAATCCCTTGCACTAAGAGGTTGAGCCTTATGGTGCTGAGGTATGATTCCACTACAGGTTATGGGCATATATCTATAAATAAATAAATATATATATATATATATATATATATATATATATATATATATATATATATATATATATATATATATATATATATAGATACACACACACACATATATATATGTTCACACACACACACACACACACACACACAAACACATATATATATATATATATATATATATATATATATATATATATATATATACATATCCTTGTAATGTGTAAACATGAGTGTTGTATATACTTTCCCAGATGTATCCTAACATATTTATCTGATATGTGTATATTTGGATCTACCTGACTACATCGAAACATCAAAAGAGCGAAAACGACTTCACCGACACCACATAATTGACAGTTCACAAACACGACACCTCATACACTCGACACATCATAACAACAAACAAAACAAATCCCCTATCCAAAACCCACACACACAACACAAGCACACCAAAATCCTTACAAACCAACACTAACCCATACATACACAACTATCTACAACCCTAACCCAAACCCTTACCCTAAGGTCCGTCACTATCGCACACTCACCTAACTCGCGCCCTAACCCTAACTCACTTAACCCGCCCCTAACCCAAAAACTATCACTACTGCACCCTTACCTAACCCACGGCCTAACCCTAACTCACTTATCCCACCCCTATCCCTACACACCGCCAACATCACACACTTACCTTACTCGCACCCTTACCTAACCCGCGCCCTAACCCTAACTCACTTATCCCACCCCTATCCCTACACACTGTCAACATCGCACACTTACCTTACTCGCACCCTAACGTCCGTCACTACCGCATACTTACACATCCTTTCCCCATCTCAGTGTTCTCAGCATCGGTGTTTTCCTCCGTCGGTCTTCTGCCTTGTCGATCTTCTGGCATCGGTGAAGTCGTTTTCGCTCTTCTGAAGTTTCGACGTAGTCAGGTAGATCCGTATATTTAGATATAAAAACATGACTGGTTCAACGCTATTTTCACTTGCAAGTACTAAACAATTGTAGTAGTCAAAGCACTTGTTCATTACTATTTAGCATGTGTACTGAATGATATATTTGAAAAAAACAACACACATCTTCATAGCTCCAATGGCGTAGTGGTTAACTGCTGTGAATGCAGCTTACAGGGTCCTAGGTTCAAGTCCTGCAAGGGCTGTTTATTTTGTTGCTTGACAGAACAAGGACTGTCAGATACAGAGTGGTTAAGGCAATTCTGAGCAGCTTTAAGTGGGATTGTCTGAGTTTGCACAATGGTAAGCGCTGCTAACATATGGTTAAATGAATAAGTGCTTACACCATGTAGGCTTCGCTTAGTGTGTAAATGTGCTTAGCATTTACATTTAAGCAATGCTTACACCTGCTAAGCATAGCTCAGCCCTGGTAACCAGTGATCACATTCCAGTCTGATAAAATAGCAGGTTAATGATGTATTTAATAAGTGTATTTAATTCCATGTACATAACATGCTTCTATGTGCTGTCATTACAGTTGCAAGGGGTATGAGTATAATGTATGGGATACCTGAGTATACATGGCTAGTACAACTATCTTTTCTCTTTGCATGTGTTTCATACATGGGTAGTATCTCAGGTTATATGCAGTCACACTTGCATGCATTGTATCATTATGTTACTACTTTTAACAGTGCTTTTCCAAGTAAGAGTAGATTGCAGATTGTAGTACTGGAACCTTACACCCCTGCATGCAAAGCTGGACTCTGAGTACTGACTATCATGATTTTGGTGTGTGAGCTGTATGTTATTAAGTATCTGCTACTGGATATTGATCTGATATGTGGATATTAACTGTAGACTACTATGTGTTTAGGACATGTCATTGTGGGCTGCTGACATGTAGTAATGACATACCTATCAGTGTCAAAACATTCATCCTACTGCATAACCAGTTGGCTAGCTGATTTCTGTCTGTCCTTTGTACAAATGTGCAGATGTCAGGTATCCATCTTGGCTGCTTACAAGCAATCTATGATTGACTGACACTGACATGTCTGCCCATCTGTGTTATGAATGCCACAGCTAGGAAACCCCGCCCTGTATGCACCACATGCCATGGATACCTCAACCAGACTACCACAGTCAACAGAACATGCTTGGGTACAGGTGTCTAACCCAGACACTGGCCATGTTATGTAATATATGTTGCATACATGTCAATTGAAGCACCTCACTGGCCCTCTGCAAGAGAAAACCAGATGATTGGATCTTGAATTTTATTGTCACCCTGGTGGTCACTCAAGTGGCATCAGTTGATAGATGGCCTGCTGACATATGTCAGGTGGCATGATACTAGTGTACCTACATGCCCTACTCTTCTCATCTCTTCATGGACATTAACCTGGTACACGCCTTGGAACACCTGCACCTATGGACCCCAGTACTGACAAATGTGTCAGTGTGTATTACTGAGAATGACAGTGTCAGTGTGTTTGTTAACTTGTAGGTGACAATACCCTGAGGGCCTTCTCACCCACTACACGCCCCACTGCCATACTTGCAGTACCAGCATAAAATTGTTCTAGAAATGGGTAGATAGACGTGGGTCACCCTCTGTGTCCTGTCAAGTGCGTGTATGTGTGCAAGTATGTATATTTGTAGGAGACAGAATTCTGAGTCCACATTCTCCAAATACAATAATCCTTGCCATACATTATAAGGGATAGAGATGTTGCTGACATTAGGAGTGCCATGACAAACCCTCAACCTACTATCCATCTGGCATGTGCAATAAATGCATATCCCTGTAGTAGCACTAATTAGATAGACAAGGGGTTGTATTGCAGTCCTGGTCAATGTGTGATTGTGGATATGTCAGAGCATTATCATTGGTTTCAGTGAGTACAATATCCAATGTGGGGTGTGGGTGCTGGGTATACTGTCTTTATACCATGGTACCCCCAGTACATGTCCCAAGGATCACTGTATGAGGACCGGTTTAACCATCAACCATACAGGTAAATGATTACACTATCCAGCCCAATGATGCATGTGCTGTGTGCAAATTCTCTGTAAAAGAATGGACTCACTGATAAGATAGTTAGCACTGCTAAACCCAGGTCTATCAGATGTGTGTATGACTGTTATGTGTTTGTCAATTTGTATATGACAGTATGTCATATTATGTATTGTTCATTAACACCCAGTACAGCCCCCATTACTATACTGTACAAGGCCTAGTGATGTTCTTCACTTAACAAGAAATGCAGGACACACCTCATCCTAAAAGCTCTGTGGTGTGTGCAATTAAGGCCAACCACATTAGTAGCGAGAAGTACCTAGGTAGGGGTTCTACTCTCAGTGTTGCCAAGTAAGTGTGTGTATGTGAAGGGATATACTTCAATTTGCAGAAAATACATGTCCCAGGAGATCATTTGTCCGAGAACTAACTGGCAAAAATTAACATTTCAAAAGAATCATCTTGCTGGAATTCATTCCATCAAAACTAGTAGTAGATATGTAAATGCCCTCTTTCCCACTGTACAGCTGTACAGCGAAACTGGAGTTGGTATATATAGTTGGGTGTGGTTGTTTTGGGCACAGCTACCCACATTGTGTATTATTGTTGTGTGTATCCCCCACTTCGTCTGCTGTTATACTGTACAGTTTATGTTAACAGGTTATGTAGTTGTTAATCATACTATGTGTGGTCCTACGCCACCCTACACCCTCCAAAGTGGGGGGCTGTGCCACCCACACCAGCACACCTATGTTTACCAACTCCAGGGCTACACTACATTGGGGAAGAGGACATATACCCTGCCAATACCATTGTCAATGACATTAAACTGACAGACTAATTATTTACTGATGTGATGTTTTGCCTATTTGGTCTTGCTGGAATTACATAGGCCAAAATGAGTTCACTGCAAAATTAAGTACATCCATGTGTACAGTATTCTCTGTGTATTGCATCAACACCAAAGCCTCTGTGTGTGTGTGTGTGTTATTCACAAACATTTGGTGTGTGCCACCCAGTACACATACCATTGTCCACTGTAGAAGAGCTGCTGACATCAGCCACCATGCACTCACCTGTATACACCCCTCAGACCTATCAGTCATGTGGCACATGCAGTAACTGTTATACAGACCTGTTACTTGTATTCAGCTGTACCCAGGATATGACACAGTCAATGTGTCACCACAGTGCCATACCCCTTGTAGGAAAGGACAGCAGACCAACATCCTGCTGACACATAGACACCTACAACACAAACTGAATACATTATGGAGACCACAATGAGTCAGTGTTAATAACAGCTATAATGCATCATGGCTGGACAGCTACACACCCTGACATGTAAGCATTAAACATTCCAGCTGAAAACATGTTAAACAGCATTACTTTGCTAAACCTTAGTACATTCACCCTGTGCATCAGACCCATATTAACACATTCCTGCATCAATAGTATGGATAACAGGGATGTGGCACAGTTATCGTAATATGCACAGGATGTGTTGTGGGTTTGCCAGAGACCTAGGCTGAGCCATTTGGTTGACATCATATATGTGTGTTAGGGGGTTCTTTATCAATTGGGCTGTACGAATGTGGTGTGTGTAGGTATGGAGGTACCCTAGCTGTCTTGGTGATGTGTGTGTGTATGTATGCACACAGTTCTGCCATGTGGATGTCCTATACAGGGGGTTGTTGGACAGCTGCAGACTGTACATGGCAGGCTGTTCAGTTCCCTGTGTCTGGCAATGGACATGGGAACTGTGCCTGCCAGGGTTTCCACGGGCACTACCAGGTAGAAGCCCAGATATGTTACTCTCCCCTGATGATGACAATTGTCCACTGGATCCACATCCATGTTGGGACTGGCCAGGACCACATGCATGTGCCTGCTGCATTGTGGTGTGGACAGCACTCTGCAGTGCTGGTGCTGGTACTGCCACTACTGGAGCAGCAGTGACTTGTTGCACATCCACGTAAACCTCCACCTGTTGGTGTTGCTGACCTTTATCCATGTGGCTGGTGCCTTACTCCTACCATATACTCTAACACAGACATCACATGGTCGAGGATTCCCATCATCTCACCCAACCGTCTATCCAGAAACTCTGCAAAATAACGGTGGGCACCTGCAAGATCATGGATGTTGTCAAGTACAGCAGAATGAATAGCCCTCTTGGAGTGTCAGACTTTGTCTAGTGTAACATTCCATATATGCCTGTGCCTCCATGATGGCCTGAAACATGCATCTGGTGACACCTGCTGTGGCACTTCTGCCAGGGGCATGATGGCCAGCAGTCCTCCGATGAGCACCCCTGTACAGCTGCCTGTGTGGTACCTTGCCGGTCATCTGGCTATGGCTGCTGTGTACAGACAGACTTGCCATAGTCCCCAGACTGTCCTGTCCCATGTCACCACCCACCAACTGTCCCTCATCTATGGCCAATGGTGA
Organism: Protopterus annectens; assembly: GCF_019279795.1. Lineage (NCBI taxonomy): Eukaryota > Metazoa > Chordata > Ceratodontiformes > Protopteridae > Protopterus > Protopterus annectens. Next base: position 1,458,134,078 of record NC_056743.1, read on the forward strand.
TGGGGTATGTATGGGCATTGTGTCTGTGTGCGGGCATGGGGTAGATAAAAGTGGGATGTCAACTGATGGCACAGCTTCAGCCCCTGACAGTCCTGCCTGTGCCTCACCATACCTATCATTGTCAGAGTCTGTATGGACACTAACATCAGTTTCTCTGCAGGAGGGATGCTGACTCACCTCGCCACCTGTGAGGGGAAAACAGAAAATGTAATTTAAGACCTGTACGTTATTGCATACCTCTACACACACTCACACACTCGTGCACACACACACACACACACACACACACACACACACACACACACATACTTACAGGTGAGGTGGCGCAAAGATATTACACAGACCTCTCATTACCCAACAGTCAACATGCATGACATATGGCACTCAACAGCATGCACTGCAGCTATACTCAATCCTTGTTACCAACATTATACATCTCTGTGAGGCACGAGCTGTGTTAATAGGTGATGCCTCTTTCCCTGGAACACACTGCACCCATGTACACCGTGTTGCTGTGCACCTGTACAGCACCTTCACATGTACTGTGCACCATACCTCATGAGTGCACACACCACTGATGAATGTGTATATGTGTGGCAGTTATGGTTGCTTTGTTGCTCACAGCCCCTATGTGCTTGTCTGACTCATACCTGGGATGATATGAAGACGGATGCCAATAGTTAATGCCTGACCTCTGATTTGCAGATCTCATAATCATCAGTGCATGTGTGAGCAATAAAATCCAATTATACTGACAACCTTCAAAGCTTAATGGGGATATGAGGAGTGTACACAACCTTGTTGACATGCCAGCCTCTTCCATAATATGCAATAGGGCTACAATACTATATATGCTAACATTACACACACCTGATATGTGACATATGACCTGTGCAGTCAAATGCCGTATCAAACAAATGTGTTAGTCGTGCAGATGCTGAATGAGATGCATACAATATGTGGGTTGCATAAGTGTGCAAACCCTTACCACAGTGGTTTGTTGCATCACCTGTTAAGTGAACTACAGCAGTCACTATTCCTGGAAGGGGTATACTAGCATGGCCCATCTTTACTTGCCATTATTTGGTCACTCCTCCCTACAAATGTCCCCCAACTCTGCTGCATTGCAAGGTCAGCGCATGTGCACAGCCCTTGGAGCTCACAAAATGCCTTCACTATTGCTGTGGAGTCAGGGTTATGTCTGGCACAATTCATGACCTTGACTGTGTTGAGTTACAGCCATTCTTAGTGAGCTTTGGATGTATGCTTCAGTTCACTGTTGTGTTTCAGGATGACACCCCTCCCCATCCACAACCTTATTGCAGATGTTTGACAACTATGGGCCACACACGAGTGTCATTTTGTAGTGTTCCAAATTCAGAATGTCATGTCTACCAGCCTAGTTACTGCTAATGAACAGCAAACCTAAAGGTATACACTGGCACCAGCAAGGTAAAGATGGGGATGGTGGGCCTGAGGTGGAGTGAGGTATTGCTTGTGCATCACATGTATCTTTATTAATACTGTCTGTAGGTTTCAGCCTTGGTCTCAGTACACCATTACACATTGCAACGCATGCCTTTGGGAGACTTGATGTTATGCATATACTACCTGTAGAGAGCCCTGGATGATGTTTCCTGTGGAACAACTCTTCTATCTAATTACCCTAACTGACAGGCCACACTTATGCAGATTCCAGGCAATTGTCGACACAGGTACTGCACAGGCAGTACATGCTAGACATTCCTGCAAGACCCTTAGTGTTGCTGCATGTTTCTGGGCAGCCTCCATGACCAGTTTGCAACATGTGTTGTCATCTGTCTTAGATGGGCATCTGTTTATTTTCTACATTAATGTTGTCCCATACTTCATACACACATACATGACTGTCTGCACTGTTTGCCATGATATATGCAATGGTCATGTCATGCTACTTCTCCCACTCCTGAGTGCTACCTTTTGGATATGGGATCCATTCCATGGCTTATAAAATGTGTGCAAACCATGGCTGCCTCTGTTGCAGATTAGTGGGCAAATGTCATTGGAATACTTCTTGGACAGCAGACCATTACTTGATATGACATTGAGGCCCTGTACTTGATGGAAGGTGTGTACTCAAGAAGAGTGAATGCTGTCAGTACCTCAAAAGCTGCTTCCACAATTTATTTGAAGTGTGTGCACACATATACTTCCAGTGTTTGTTAAGGTATGTATTCCCCCATATTTGTTGTCCTAACATACTATTCCATATTACACATTCATTGCTCATGTTAGGATCACATTACGGGTTGTAAAAGATGTGGAATGTGGTATTGTGATTTGCCGTTGTTTAGATCAGGAACAGTTGCCATTCTAATAGTGGTGTATACACTGTTGTAGCCACTGTATAAGGGTAATGTTTCAGACATGTCCCTATTGTAGGCCATTGTCCCACTATTATGTTCATCTCTGTCCACACATCTTGCACTGACAGGTTGTTAGGTATACTGCAGGACTCTTACATACCCTTCAGATATGCCACCATGGTGACCACTGTGATGCTGTGCAGTTAACATCAACAATAAGTGAGCATGTACAGCATGCATTATGGGTAGGTGTGTTGAATGTGTGCATGACAAATACCATGGCCATAACATGGCCGGTGTATTGGCAAACCTGAACAAAACAATTCCATACTCGCCAGCTATAGGCTGCTGCCCCAGTTGTATACCAGATGGACTTACATAGTTGCGTGACAGATGTAATGTCAGTAGCCACCACACAGCCCTCAAGCTGGCATAGCATATCTCCAAACTCCCTTCACAGCTTGCTGTGCATCAATCCCTGGACCTGACTTTGGGTGACAGGATTCTGTCTGCGCCCGCTCTCGGGGGGGGGGCAAGCTCCATCCCCTAAGGTGGTTCCACCCAAAGGTAGTGCAGGACCAGCAGATGAGGAGGTCCCAGGGTGGGTCCCAGACATGCTGGGGCCCGGTGCCATGGCCAGATGAGGTGGGAGAGGTGGGTCTGCTGGGACCGGCCTTCCCAAACTTGTTATGATGTTGCAGTTTTAGAACATATGTGGGTTAGCAATAGTTAACACAATCCAGGATTAGTTATAACAGCATGCATAGATATTCCCATTAACCCAATACACCACATTTGGAGCAGTTGCATAGCAAACAGAACCCATGCGTATATGGAACCACAGTGCCCATTACAATGGCATGCAGGTTACATTGATAGCAAAAGGCCACCAATGATAGTATTTCAACATGGAACATTAATAGAAACACATTTCAATATTTGTTGAACAATAGGACATATGTCAACAATTGGTTAGGTGTAAGCATACCCACTGATTTGTGTGTTTAGATTATTGTTGCAGATATGGTGTGAGGGAGAGAGAGAGATGTCAGTTAATAACTTATATATCCTTGCAGTACTCACAACTTTAATGATCAATGCTCTAATCATTACTCTACAGGTATTATTACAATACCCTATGGCCTTGGTTTGGGCAGTGATATGTTTGTACACAGTGTATACTTCAACTGTCTTATAGCTAAATTCTACACCTCTTACCTGATAGACCTGTGGAGGGAATGTTTGTTAATACTGCCTGACTGTTTCTACACATATGCCCAGATTCTGAGTTAATATTATTCAGATACCTCTCAATCTAGTACACACTCTCTGGACAAAGCTTGATAATATGGGTGTACAAATAGGGACATGTTTTGAATATTGCTCTTATAAACTTGGAGAGTTGCTAGAGTAACAGGATTTGTTTTAATATACATTTTCTGAAGGTTTTGAGGTCTGAAAAATCAAATGTATGTCATTATTTAATGACTACAATTCTGAGGTCATCCCACTGATTTGCCAGGGGACAGAGGAACAGGCAGAAAATATAAGCTAATTATCTGGATATTCTGAAAACATCTGTACAGTTGAGAGGTATGATTATGCATACAGCTTACTACCACTCCCAGGATTTGAACCATGGCTGTGTCTGCTAAAAATACAATAATTTAAGTTTCATCAGAGTGTGCTGTTTGGATATTACTGTCTACCACTTCAGTGTTTTTTGTTTAAGTCTCTCTTGGTTGTACAATCTGATCTTGTACTTACAACAGTCTTATACAGACATTCCTAGACAATTTTTTTTAATGTAGCACAGTGTGGGTAACAGTGGTTAACACAACATCACTGTTCAGAGAATGCAACACTAAATGCCATACAATACCAGAGTAAACACATCCAGTCCAGGATTTAGAAATGTATTGCTAGGCAGTTACAGTTTTATTTAAATATGACCTATATGGGATTATTACTGTCATATTGTCTGATTTACAACCCATACACAGTTTTTATACTGCCAGTGACTTTCTACTACTTTATATTTATTTGGTATGACTACTAAAAGCAGGATTGTTACTCACCAGCCTCACAATGCAGCTTTTGCAACCTACTAGCATGGGCTTCCTGATTCACAGCCTGCTCAGCTGCAGCTGTAAGGGAAATAGAGAACTATTTAGGCATATCTATCCTTCACATACACAGACTGGATATTAGTAAACAGCTACTGATATGACCACTTACACACTGCTGGGACATCACCCCTCTGCCTTGCTTCTTGGACTCACTCATCCAAGAGCTCCCCCTTTCTCCACTTCAAGTCAGCATAGTGGTGCCAGACCTGCATACCAATCCGAGGGATACCAGTGGCACTGGTGATATCACGGGCGAGATGGTCCCATGCTTCTGCTTTATACTGGGAGCCCTGTTACTAGCCCTGCAGCAGTCTCTCATCATGGTTTTGTACCAGGAGTCCTACCATGACCTTGGACTCCTGTATGCCCCAGTGCTGCACACGGAAGCGCATGCCCTCACCAACTCCTGCCATACTCCCTACAACTAGTTATGAGCTGTATTCCCACCTATGGGGTTTAAATATGGCCAATTTCCCACCCTTTGCTGTGATTGGACAGTTTTGAATATGCTGAGTTAAGCTAGGCTACAGGCAAACCTGCTTAGCTAAAGTTGGCAGTAATAAAGGGGCAGGTTCAGCACTACTTACCAATGGGCAAATCCACTTAGCTGGGCTACTCATTGCTTTGCAGTCATATTTACACAATGCTTACACCTGGTAAGCAGAGCTACAATGCTTAGCATTGCTTATTTTTTATTTTGTAGACTATCTGCTGTATGGGATTGATTCATCATTCATTACATATTATAAATTTGTTTACTGTCCCTGACATCCCCCAATGTGCTTTCATTACACTTATTCATGTGTGACTATGCTGTATGGGGCACTTGTGTTTATAAGGGGGTTTCAAAACTTTATTAAACTGACATCTCACATCTGGACCTACTACAGTACTCTGGTTAACAAATATGTGTTATTTAGTAGCTAATTATAAACAAAAATGTTTATGTAATGCTTTCACATGTAAAATGCAAATTGGTTATAATGGGGAATCAAACCAGGAATGGCTGCTTGCAAAGTGTACGCTGTAATGCATGCATAAAAAATATATTTGTTGTGTTATTTTATTTGTACACTTCAGAAAATCCATGATAATGCTGAACCTATTATTCTATCAACTTTCTGCTTTGTGGGACGATTGTCCCTTTTGCCTTGGTCCACATTCCTTACTCTGACGGGTTGGGAGGTGTGCGCTATGTGCTTATGCTACATGTGTTATTCTAACAACATTTGTCTTGGTATGGATGATTGTCCCTTATGGGTTTGACCAGATTTGTTATCCTGACTGGTTAGGAGTGTTACGAGCATTCTCACTCATTTTAAATTGCCGAAAGGCAATTCTGGAGTGCAGGGGAGTGTATATTGTGAGAGCTCTGCTCTCAGACACACACCCTTTGCTCATACATAGAACCATGTCCATTTTACAGCATGGCAGCGCCTTCATACATATGCATGGTGCGCTGCTGTGCTGAACAGGAACGGTCCCTGCTGTGCAGGAATAACTTATTCCCGCATGGCTGCTTGTTGAATCCCAGGGTTAGTCAATGTAAAACCAATAGGAACAGATTTTATTAAATTCTTATAAGTTTATCAAATATGATACATTAGAAATTTGTAACATTTTTTTTCATCTGGTTGATAATATTTATCTTAGAAGGAAATTCATTTCAATCTTTATACTCTGCATATATGAAATCAATATTTATAACATTTAAGAAATATGTTTTTAAAACTCCAGAGAAGCTAAGACAGTTTAATCTGTCCTATTTGATCCATGTGTTTTTATTACTTTGAATGTTTTGCATGCTTGTATGCTTTAGCAGTTTATCTGATATGTCTGTTATCTTGACTTCTATCACACTGTAAGCATTCTATTGTTTTTAAGTTTTATCTCTGTGGAGCTTTTCTGCCCAGGCCTCCACTAAAAATGGGCACTCTTTGGCCCAGTGGACCTTCCCGGTCAACAAATGCAATAAATAAATAAATAAATAAAATGGACATTTTTGTGTTATCCCATTGCACACATCTCTGGAATTAAATTATTACAATGTTAAAGTGAATTTACTAAAAAAGAATGGATTAGTATTATGGTCTGATTGCTTTGAAAAAGGAAAAGCTAAATCACCAAAATATTTAACGAAACATTATAACTTAGAAGAATCTATTAACCAGTTAATATTTTTAATCATAAGTAATTACATGAATTTGTAGATAATATAATTGAGGAGGAACAGAATTCTGTTCCCCAATTATATAAAAATATGGATGTTATTATCGAGGGTAGGTTGACCTACACAGGAAGTTTGTCCAAGTTATGTAAGTTAATTATAAATAATAATAATAATAATAATAATAATAATAATAACGTTGATGCAAAATTCTGGAGTTTTTTTTAAGTAGTAGATTGAATTACTCAGTAGTAAGAATACAACTTTAATACTTAAATCAGTCAGTTAGTCAAACTTCTTCAAGTTTATACTGGAAAGCTTTTTACATGGAAATATATACACAGAATATTTGTTAGTCTTATAGAATATCTAAGTTTAGTACCACAACTTCTTCAGTCTGTTGAAGATGAAGTAAAGATCTAAAACCTGACTGGACACACATATTTATGGATTGTGAAAAATTAAATGAATATTGGGAAGAGATAAATATGTTTTTAAGGGGTTATGGCCTGATAATTGTTATTTAACTCAATTAAAATACTAATGAATATTCAACTTCCCTTTCTCTGTAAAAGCCAAACAATACCACTCATTCTGGAGTTTCCTAGCAGTTGTTAGAAATGTTACTGTAAATAATTGCCACATCGAATTCAATTCATACATTCAAAGAATTTTTAAATTTAACAGTGGTATGTAAAACTGATAAAGAAGTGATCATAACAAGAGCTATAAATAATACTGTTAGTGATTGGGATAGCCTTGAAACTTTGCTATTGAAATGTCAAGACTGTTAATATTTTAAATGTATAAAATTACCTTTATGATTCAATGTATTCCTTACACTTTATAACATTATGGGATGTTGAACTTCAGCCTTTCTGTGTGTGTATATATATATATATATATATATATATATATATATATATATATATATATATATATATTGTAAATATGTTAAATTAATGATAATTTTCTTAAGAAAAAAGAAAGTTTACAAGCAGAAATTTGGGAAATGAACAAATAACTGAAATGTGCAACATTTTGTTTGATGAACCTCTGAAAAGTATCAATTACTTATACTAAAGAAACCTATGGGATGACTGTCAGAAAGAAAAAACAAATGTACTGAATGCTGTTTCAGTTGACATGAGTACAGCTGTCCAGCAAGTAGCAAAAAGATCCATTTAAGTGCTTATTGCTATTACTGTTGTTGACTAGTCGTTTAGTCAAGTCTGACATATTTGTCATCTCAAGGACTTTAGTACACTAGGCCTGCCTGTCAAAAACTGCATCCTACAAATTCATATTCACTTCTTTAGAAATACTGTCTATCTGTTTTAACCTGTGCCACCCCTTTCATGTTTTTGCCTTTGAAATTTTCAGCATCATTGGGCCGGATTCACGAAGGCTTGCACGGAGTCTAAGAGTAGAGTAAGACTGCAGCAAGCCAACATGTCTGCCGAGCGATCCAGGAACAGCCGTCAGGGGCGTGCAACTGAGCTCCCTAAACTAGTCCTACACGGACAGGGCTGGGATATGCAAATTACCTCAATTGCAGGTGAAAGCCATGCAAATGAGGTAAGTTTGCGATCCAGGAAACCCGAACCTGTCCGAGTAGTAGTAGTGTTATCTGCAGAAATGTACTCAGTTGATAACTGAGTCCGGTTCTGCAAATAGCAAAACAGAGCCATGTCAGCAGTAAAAAAAGCATGCATTCACAGGAAGAAGCATGCCAATGGACAAACATATGGCTATTGCCAATGGGAAGTGATGCAAATTAAAATTAAAAATACTTTTTTTTTTTTAATCCCGATCTCCGGGGTTTAACCGTAGCGCAGCGCCATGCAAATGCGCTGCGCCCTAAAAAGCAGAAAATCAGTAATTAAGATCCACAAATGTGGATGTCATAGCTAAAATGAATTAACAATGCAAGGGAATGGCAGGCTGAAGACAACATGGCCACCGAGTAGAGGTTGCTAAGGGGGAAGCTCAGTCTAAGAGATGTAACTAAGCATTAGTAGGCAATCCTATGCAAATGAGAGTTATGATAGTGAATCGCAAGTTCACATAGCAAATGAGCACATTTAGTGGAGTGTAGGAGTAGGATAAGGGGAGTAACAGAGTAGAAGATAGGTGACATCATGAGGGGGGTATGTATGAAAGGAGTGCAGCTCATTGGAGCAGAGTGACACATGTCAGCTTACATTAACATAACAGTGAAAGAGGTGTGTCAACAGGTAGGCCAGGTAAAGTCAAGAAATCGAAGGTGTATGCTGTGGATAACACCAAAGTTTCTTGCTGAGCATGCATGCGCGCGTGTGCACACCAGTAAACCCGAGTAAAACAGTGTGCACCCGTGAAAGCATGTGTGCGCATGTGTAGGCTCCAGTAAGCATATGTAAGGCTGCGTAAACAGTTGTAAGTATGTTTGCACTGGTGTGGGCGTGTTTTAACAGGAATAAGCAAGTTTTAGGCTGTGTAAGTATGTGTGCATACGTGTGAGCTGGTGCGCATGTGTTTGCGCTTGTTTGCGTGGCGCTGCTCCCTGAGGAAACAGAAAGGGAAAAGAAAGCACAACAAATAGTAGGAAGTAAACCAGAGAGCACTAGCACAGCTAGCAGGTGAAAACAATTGGAATCAGCCAATTACACAGGCATTACACAAGCCCAACCCAGCCCAGCACTTAAAACTCAGCAAAAACATTCCAGTATGTGTTCTCAGACACACTGCAACACTGCATTAACCTAATAGAAGTGAAAACTGAAAAAGCTTTACTGAGACAAAGAAATGTTAGGGGCTGCCATTGCTATCATAAGGCGACATATGGAACATGCTGAGGGTGGTGACAATGCAAATGCTGCTGAGCAACCCACAGTGAGGAGATGGAGAGGAGTGTACAGGCCTAGGGTAACCTATCAGGGGCTACATGAGCTGGAGATAGTGGAGTGCTATAGAGTGGACCGAGACCTCATGCAGCAAATTGTTGAGCTATGTAGGCCACGCCTCACACACAGAACCAGCAGAGGGGAACCCATCCCAGTGGAAACCAAGGTATGTGTTGGCCTAAGAATATTAGCAACAGGTACCTTCCAGAGACCAACTGGTGATATGATGGGGATTTCACAGGCATCAGCATCTAGGGTACTGCACCAGTTCCTGAATGCCATGGCAGCACATGTCAGTGATCATGTATATTTCCCCAATTCCCATGAGGTATTGGCCAGCAATATGCGTCTCTTCCAGCAAATAGCGGAATACCCTGAAGTAGTGGGTGCAATAGACTGCACGCACATTCGCATCAAAGCACCAGCCGGTGAGCGGGGTAGCATCTACTATAACCGCAAGGGTTACCCCTCCATCAATTGCCAGGTTGTGTGTGATGCCCAGGGCATAATAATGAATGTGTGTGCTGGCTGCCCTGGAAGCTACCATGACTCCCATATCTGGCATCTGTCACAGCTGTACCAGACATTTGCCAATGGGGACATCCCCCATGGTCACCTAGTGGGGGATGCTGGATATGCACTCGAGCCGTGGCTGATGACACCCATCAGAAATGCACACACACACACCTGAACAGGAATGCCATAATGAGGCACACGCACAAACATGGAATGTAATCGAGCATGTGTTTGGGCTGCTCAAGTCACGGTTCCAGTGCCTGGACACATCTGGTGAAGCCTTGCAGTACTCACCAACTACATGTACCCAAATAGTCATGGTATGTGCTATGCTACACAATATGATCCTGCAAAAACAGCTGCAGCAGGAGCAGCATAGGGCCGGGCACAACAGCCCCCCACCATTGCCAAGGCCATCACAGGCAGAGCGTGACTCAGAGGAGGAACAACCTGTGCCTGCCCCAGTAGGCAGAAGGAGGTGTGCCCAGTATGCCCTGGCCTTGGCAAAGAGGCAACACATAGCACATACACTGGCCCATTAGGAACCTTGGAAATGTTACCTTTCTCCGACATGCACAAAGAGTAAAAGGGATGCCTAACATGACACTACCTGTCCTCAAACATGTATAGGGAGTGTAGTATGTGCATCTGACATAGGCAGCCCTGCAGCACCACCCGAGGCATGATTGCCATCTGTTAAGCAATATAAAGCAGTGCTAAACAGCTTTCACCACCAATCAGTATATGTAAACAAAATTGCACACACTAAGTAGCACAACAACAGGCAATGTTCAGCAATATTGTGCACTGTCCAGCAATGTTGGGCAACATTGAGCAATGTTTTGCAAGTCTGGTCAAATGTGTGTATAGTTCATCAAAAGCAGGTTAACAGGTTCATATTTGCTTCACTTACCCTGAAGCAGTCTGTTCTGCCATGTATGAAAATATGAAGCAGTGACAGTCCTCGAACCCAGGATACAGTGCACTATAGTCAGAGAACAGAACCATTAAACCATGACAGTATGTCAATGGTTAGCTTGCATGAGAAAATGTTGATAAGTCAATGCTAAGTATCTAATGGAAACCCTGCATGCATAGCATAATCCCTGTCGAGTCAAGACACAAAGGTGAGGCCTGTAGTAATAATAGAACCTGATATTCAACATACATATAGTATAAATGTTAATATTGGTAATGTTCACATACAGCAACAAACGTGGTGGACCTCAGACACAACATACTGCAAGGTCACACTGGGCATGCTCACACACTTGAAACTATGAGACAAATATCAGGCAACAAAACACTGAAAGTCTGAACTGGGCATGCTCACACACTTAGGTAAAGTCTGACTACAGCAGTGGGCCACACATATCCCACAGTTGCAAGTGTCAACCCAAGAACCCTGCACTATTCACCAATCCACTATGTGCACACAGTGATATGACAACAGACACAATATAAAATAGTGAAATACTGTCACAATCAAATACGTAATGCAGAAACCTAGGTTGTTCATAGGAAGTGGTAAAGCAAAGAGGAAACAAAACCTGCAACCAGTACCATCACTGAACAATGTGCATCCTGAACATCAGCATAGGTTCTGATGTTGATAATAGGCTATCTGCCCTAGGGTATGTAGAAGCCTAGCCACAGTGTGTTTGTAGTATGCAATCACGCTAGTTCAGTAGACTGTGCCTGCCAATAGTAGGTCACACAAGATATCACACATATGTTCATGTCAGTCTGCCTCTGTCTAGCAAGGACCCATAACATATCCCAGGGCTAAACATATGAACACCCGTCCATCTGTGAAGATGTCACCTGTAGGTGCTCAGTGTGGGTCTGTGCATATGTGGTACTGTGATCACATTCCTGAGTGAGTGGAGCCTCTGGGATGGTAATATGGCCCTCCAGCATGTCCTATTAATAGCATTGCTCATGTACCTGTCCCTGGAGCATGTAGCTGTTAGGGACTTTGATATCCTCATGTGGAGCCTGTCCATCAATGATGTGATGGACATGGCATCAAAGAAAAGGCACAGACTGCATCCAAGTAGGCAGTAAGCAACCGAGGAGAGCTGGGGTCACCATAGCCAAACTGTGCATACCATCTGTGTGAGTCCCTAGATCCACTTGGTATGTAAATCAGTGTACATTCCAGTCACTGCAGGTGTTGGGTAAGGTCCAACCGAAATGGGCCATTGTATCCAAGCATGTGCCAGATAACTACAGGGTCACAATGACCCCACCTGCTCTGGATGTAAAACTGTATGGAATAAGGTTGCCCAAATGGAAGGTGTGTCCAACAACATTGGCAACGTGAATGTCAAAGACAAGAGTACTAAGTATTCATGTCCACCAATCACAAACCACACACACTGTACGTGATGTAACATCACCTATGTGGTAATGTGTGTGCACAATGTTACTACCAAAGGAAATGACTATGCATCTAAAGTAAGGTGTCTGTAGGCCATGGCTCTGGCACCAGTCAGCCATCTCTGTGAGACCCTTTCTGAGGATGCCTGTGCCAGTTGTGGAGTTGAATATGACACACAGTTTGCAGCCATCTGCAAACATGGTCATCCATATTCCCCCTGTGTTAGCCAGTATGCATCAGAAATATATACAGAACAAGAGTGGTCCCAGGACTGAGCCCTGTGGGATGCCATGTGTAACTGGTGTATAGTCAGACATGACACCTGCAATACTGACCATGTGTGTGTGCTATCCATGATCCAGTTAGCAATCCAGAATGTGACATATGTGTAGATGTTGAATCTGGTGATCTAATGTGTAAAGGCCAAGTGGGGTATTGTGTAGAAGTGGTGTACGAACTCCAGGTAGGCTGTGTGGACAACCCTGTGTACTTCTATGGACCTGTTACCTATTTAACGACATCAAACATCTGCAAGAGGCAAGATATGCCCACAACAACACCAAATTGTGTAGGATCCAGTGTCTGTAGGTTCACAATGTGTATGTGTTCCATGATGATACACTCCATAGCATTGCAGACCATGATAGTTAGGCATATATTGTGATAATGTCCAGGGCCTCTTGTGGCACCAGCACTGTGTAGTGGGTACACCGTAGCTGTACGCCATTCCATGGGTACACATCCCGTAGTAACTGTGATATTGAACAGTGACATAATGTGAGTGTGAAGTTTGTCATGAATCTCGTGTATGCCACAGTCAGGGACACCATCTGGTCCCACTGATGCTGTGTTGTTTGCTATGGAGAGGGCAGCACACACATGTCCATCTGTGATGTCAGGGAGGCTTCACCCTGTTGTGATGGACATGTGCACTGCAGGGGGGATGGTGGGGAAACATTCCCACTGAACCTGTTGTCCAGGATGTTCACAATGTCATTGGGTTCACTGTATCATTTGTAATTATGCAGTAACTCACAGCATATCGGTGAGTTCCCACACAGGTCCTTGACATAACTAAATAAGGCCTTGTGATTGTCCACAGTGTCTGTTGCAAGTGCCCGGTAGAAGTGGGCTTTAGATGAATCAACAACTGATCATAGCTATACCATAGTACTGATCAGAGATGCCTTCCAGATTGTGATTGTGCTCCAAAATGTAGTGGCCTCCCCTGTCCATGTACAGCTGAGTAATGGCCGTGGTCCAGTAGACAGGTCCCCTGCCTTTGGAGGAGTGAGACTTGTAGTTATCTGGTATAGCATGATCCATGAATACCAGTAGTTGTCTATAGAATGTGCTTGTAAAGTTTGTAGTTGTCTGAGCCATGATAAACACTGTCCCAGGGTCATTGAGGGATACTGCCTCAGTTTGTACAAGTGTGATGTTTGCTCATGAGAAGTATGTCACTGAGATCACATAGGATATGTGTGTGTGTATGGGATTTGTATGTCTAGTGAGCTGAATGTATGTTCCGACCTCAACAATTACAGGTATACCTCTGTTGTGGAACATAGAGTCCCCATGTGTGTGATGATCAGGTACCACATGTATAACCCCCTGTGGGTGTGTGGACCAGGTCTGCCCTAGCAGTTGAGTGTAACAATCTTAGCAACTGTTGTGCCAGGGTGTCACTGCTTGAGTAGTATACCCAGTCAATGTTTGTGTATTGGAAGTCACACAATATAATGGTGTTTGGTGAGACCTTCACATTCCCCAGTGTTCCCAGGACTAATGCCTGTTGTGCCCATGTTTGGGAGTGTGGTCTGTAACAGTCTACAAACTGAAATGCAGTTATGACCACTCTCAGTTGCACATGTACGTTCCCCAATGCTTTGTGTACTGCTACCAACCTGGAGGTGTGTGTATGAATGATGTATATGGAATCCCCCACTATTGTTGTTGTCCAGACCGAGTCCTGTGTCTGAAAAACATGGTATGATGTAAAACATGTTAGTGCTGCTGTGCTTCTGTGAGCCTGAACTAGGTGTTTGTTACTGCACATATATCGACATATGTCATAGTGATGTGAGTCCTGAGTGCATGCATTCTGAGGGTTGGACATCAGTTGTTGAGCACCATCACTCTCTGTTTCCTGTGCCCTGTAACGTCTATGGCTGTGGTTATGTCATCTGACCCTTGCTTCAAACAGCCACTATGTGTGTGTGTCAAGAGCCTAAGGCAGTCTGTGAAAGCCTAGGGGTGACAGCTGCATGGTGACCATAGCGAATGTACATGGCATGTTGAGCATGTAATCCCAGGCTGACAGACACTGGATCCCGTGTGAATGACAACAATATGTTAGGCAACTGTTACAAATGAACATGTCATCTGTATACTGTGACATAGTACTTGGTGAGGGTAAGATGCTACACAAGGTCAGGGTCATACTGTCCTGGCCTACATGATCAGAGAGCCACTCTAAGTCTCCTGTTATGTAGTCCAGAGAGGAATGTCTGAGTATCCACACACCGGAATGCTCAATGAAGGAGCCATATATGTACTTGCAGTGGAGTGACAACAGTGCATGTGTCATGTGACATATCCTGGCACCTGACACACAGCACAAAGTGACCTTCACCTTGTTCAGCCTGCTGAGTGGGATGTCATTGTGACTGACAATTGCACTCACCTAATACAGTTGTATGAGATGTGTTGTGTAGGCCTAAGGGCAGTGACTGTGTGGCACAATGACTCTGTGAACTATGTGATGATATGTGTGTATGGTTGTGTGTTAACAGTAGTGTGTGTGTCTGCTTTGGATGTCTCAGCTGCTTATGCAGAGTACAATTAGATGCTCCAAGTATATAATTGTGTATCAATGTATACGGTCTGCTGTTGTCAACGGTGCATGTGTGACTGTAGTTGTGGTGTGTGTGGTTACCTTCACCACCTAATAGACTGTGCCAGTCATGGCCTGGGAGAGCTCAGCCTCCTGTCCGTCTATACAGTTGCACCTCACACAGATATCTGACTTTGTTGGTAGGAGGACAGTGTTACCTGTGTACATAAGGCAGTTGTAACAATGCACAGACCTCCAATATGCAACAGTTGTACTGGAGAGTACACACAAAACCGACCTTTGGACATGCCATGATATGATGATGACATACACTGTCAACTGATCACAAAGGATCAGTAGTGTGCCAAACAGTGTTTTAGTGTACAGGTTTGATGTTGCTGTGGAAAGATATTCTGCAAAGGAGTACAGACAGAAACATTACACCTCCATTAGCTAAGTGAGAAATATTGATGTACAGTCATATATGTCCTGAGTCAGGGTCAACTGTACCTGTCTGACAATGTCAACATCCTGTCAGACAGACCCATACATACATACCCACCTCCCAGTGACAGAAGGCCCTAACATCATACCAGGAGATATCACATGTAGAATGTGTAAACTGGTCCCCACAATGCCAAAGAAATCCCATCACATGGATAACAATGTTTCCCCATATGTGTCATAAGTGAACGACAGGACAAACAGACACTGCACCTGAACAATCTATGGAGCCTCACACTCTCTACAGGATCTTAAACCGTTGAATGTGTTACAGCAACGTGTCACACCCCACAAGTGTTGGTGCACAACACACCATGGGAACTATATTCCTATAAGCCTATGAAGTCCGAAATGCTAGTCCATGTAGTCCATCATGATTGCAATCTGGAACAGAGATATTGTAAACCGACAAACACACAACACAAACGTCTGTGGTATGTTAATGAGCACAGCATGTTCCCCAAACCTGCTGGATAACTTGCAAGGCAGCCACCCAGGACAAACATCACTGACAGGAGCAGCACAGGTCCCACATAGACCTTGAACAGCCCTTTACCAATGTCACATAACATAGCTAGGTAGGGGTTTGAATCCTGCAATTGCTGAATGTGTGCATGTGTGTGTGTAAGACTGGCTGTGAGAAGAGTAGCCTTTTTGGAGACTGTAGAAATACAGTGGTAGTGGTGAATCCCCCATTGCCGAGTGTGATGATGATGTCAGCATCCAACAAACAGAGCTTCTGACATGAATGCACCCACTAAAGCAAATAGTGCATTGTGTTAATGTGTAATTCACTAGAGTCATAACATAGGTAGGTAGGGGTTTGAATCCTGCAAGTGCTGAGTGTTTGTGTGCGTTTGAAATTGGCTTTGAGAAGAGTGGCCTTTTTGGAGACTATGGAAATACAGTAGTAGTGGTGAATCCTCATTTGCCAAGTGTGATGATGTCAGCATCCTACAAATAGAGCTTTTGAAATGAATGCACCCAGTAAAGCAGATAGCCCGTAGTGTTAATGTGTAACTCCCTATAGTCATAGCGTAGGTAGGGGTTTGAATCCTGCAATTGCTGAGTGTGTGTATGTGTCTGTGTGTGTTTGAGATTGGCTTTGAGAACAGTGGCCTTTTTGGAGACTGTGGAAATACAGTAGGAGTGGTGAAACCCCCTTTGCCAAGTGTGATGATGTCAACATCCTACAAATAGAGCTTTTGAAATGAATGCACCCAGTAAAGCAGATAGCGCCATCTAAATGCATATCTTACTAGTATCATAACATAGTTAGGTAGGGGTTTGAGTCCTACAAATGCCAAGTGTGTATGTGTGTGATTTCCCTTGAGAGGAGTGGCCTTTTTGGAGACTGTGGAAACACACTCTAAAAGAGGTACATCCCTCTTTGTAAAGTCTGATGGTGTCAGTATCCTACAAATATTCAAGGAGAACAAAAACCACCCAGTAATGCAAATAGCGTGCTGTGTTAATGCGTATCTCTCCAGTAGCATAACATAGTTAGGTAGGGTTTTAAATGCTGAGTGTGAATGTGTGTGTGTGAGATTGGCTTTGAGAAGAGTGGCCTTTGTGGAGACAGTGGAAATACAGAAGTAGTGGTGAATCCCCCTTTGCCACGTGTGCTGATGTCAGCATCCTACAAATAGAGTGTTGTGTTAATGCATATTCCACTAATGTCATAACATAGTCAGGTAGGGGTTTGAGTCCTGCAAACGCTGAGAGTGTGTGTGTGTGTGTGTGTGTGTGTGTGTGTGTGTGTGTGTGTGTGTGTGTGTGTGTGTCACAGGTGGTCAATGCAGTGTGGGTTTTGCTTTTACAACAGTATGACATATGTTTCAAACAGTATGTGCATTGCACACATTGGGTATCTGCGTGTCATATAGATTTGAGTACATGTGACCCCAATCAGTACATATGTGTGAAGCCTGCATACTACATGAATACATTTGTAACCTTTGGCAGATTGTGCTGCTGCTTCTCAGATCATAGGCCACATATGTATGTCTGCATCAAGACTGGCCAATGTAGTGACCCATGGCTAGGGACATCCCTGCCACACACATCCATGACGTACTGTAGAGGACTGTGAGTGAGGGTAATTGCTTGGGTATATGTTGGACATGTTCATACACAACAATGACTGGCAATGATGGGCAGTCATGATAAGTGTGCACCAGCCCTGTGGATATGCATGCAGGCCCCTAATGTGTTATGTAAAACACCGAGGGACCCCACAATACCTATGGATATGTGGATACCAAGGAACAGATTACATAATACGTGTCTGTCTGTACACAGTGGTACCCAACATACGTGTTCAGGACTACCACCTATGTGGTATTGTTGGGATAGTCTGTATAGTGAATGTGGATGACCATGCCATAGACGGCATACTGCTATACAGCATGTATTGGTCAACAGGTATCTGTCTGTATAATACCCTTGTGTAGGATATGGGTCCCATCCGGGGAATGCAGTGTAGGCCACTGCATGCATTACCAGATGTGGATGGACATATCCCTAGTATGTTTGCATGTACTGAAGAGGGCTTTAGGCCACACAGATGTGGTCCCAGGAACGTGTGGCAGCCAATACCACTGGTTACTGTCATAGTATAGTACTGGAAGGATACAACTGTTACTGAGTTCCCCACAGCTGTGAGTCATTTGTCAGGGCATCATTTAATGATTGGTTGTAGTCATGCTGTTGAGGTGGTGTATACAGCCAGACTGCAGGTCATTGACCAGATATCAACGGTATCACCCACAGCATACTGCCAACCCATGTCATACACACATGTGTACCCATGTCAGTACATATCTGTAGTAGAATGCATACTGGCCATCGAAAGATACCATGACATGTTAATGTGTAGAACAGGGTATGTCACACATCCCACGTGTCCACTATGCATGTACATGCAGACAGTGCACACACACCATGTTCACAGATGTACACCTGCTACTTTGTAATGCACACATCACACACGTACTGCCCACTCACTAACACATGCTGTCAACACAGTACACTTCATCCAAGTGGCACATGCGAGGTCAATACATACTCAGACCTAACACTGGTGTAAACAATGCTACGATGACTATCACAGCTGTGATGCATACTGCGTGCTCAGTTATACCTATAAGGATATCAGTACACCTTCCTGTTGGCAACTTGCTACTACTGCTACACTGCTAGCATGTCACCCTGTGCATCAAAACCATGTTAGCCTATTCCTGCATCAATGTGACAGATGACAGGGGGTGGCACAGGTGTCATCATATGCACAGGGTGTGTTGTAGGTTTGCCAGAGCCCGACATTGACCCATCCAATCGGCGTGTGTGTGTGTGTGTGTGTGTGTGTGTGTGTGTGTGTGTGTGTGTGAGGGACAACAGTACTACATGGGCCAATGTTGATGTAATGTGTGCGTGTATGCGTGAGCCCTAGTTGTATGGTAAATGTGTGTGATTGCATGCACACAACTCCACCATGTGGCTGCCATATACGGGTGGTTGTGGGACAGCCACAGACTGTACCTGTAGGCCATACAGATCACTGTCTCCGGCCACAGACACCATACCTGTGCCTAGCAGGGGTGCTACGGGCAGTATCGGGTACCAACCCTGACTGGGTGCTATTATCAGAGGCAGAGGTATGATGACTGGACCCATGACTCTGATGGGACTGGCCAGCACCACGTGCATGTGGTCTAGTAGGACAGTCAATGGACAGGCCAGTCCCAGCATTCCTGGGGCTGGTACTGCCACTACGGGAGTGGCTGTGGTCTGTGGTCCATCCGCGATGGATGCCAGATGATGCTGTAGCTGGCATACATCAGCATTGGCCTCTCATCCTCCCTGCATGGTCCTGGCTCATGGCTAACACATTGCTGAGGACATCTAATGTCTCCCTCCAATGGCTATCAATGACCTCGGTGTAATTCTGGATGGCACCGGCAAGGTCACTGATGCTGTCATTGATAGCAGTGTAATGGGCCCTCTACACCCTTAGTTCCTGTCTGGTGTACCGTTCCATACGTGCCTGTGCTTGCATTACAGCCTGGAACATACTGGAGGTTGTAACACCTCCGGGGGCACGTATGCCAGGGGCAGTATGACCAGTGGTGCTCCCCCGAGAACCCCTGTACATCTGCCTATGTGGTACCGTTCCAGTACTCCGGCTTGGCTGCTGTGAGGGGCTGCATGTGCCATAGGTACCACACTCTCCTGGTCAATGCCAACTGTATGCTGTCCCTCAGCTACGGCCATTGGTGACGAGGGATGTATTGGCAGTATGAGTGTCCGCATAGATGGGGTTGACCGCTATGTACTGTCGAGTGGTGGACCAACGACAGACTCTGTCAGATCTTCCTGTGCCACAATACATGTCTTATCTCCACTATTAGTGGCAGTGACATCAGGTTCCCTGCTACACTCAGCCTCGCCTAACACAGCACCTGTGGAAGGAAGACAGGAAATGCACTTTACATTCTGTACATGATGTTAGCGCACATGCACCCATGCACACATGAAGACATGCACACATGAACACATGCACAGAAATACACCGCTCACCACAGCACATACACACACACACACACCAGCAACCCAACACATACACAATAGTGGGTGACAGTATCCCAAGGCAAACAGTCACCACACACATGCCAGCAGGCAGACCATGTGTTGCTCAACACCATGCATTGCAAGTGTAGACAGCCCTTTCTAATGACATTATACATGGCTTTGATGCATGTGTGTAGTTGTGCAGAGATTGGCTACACCCTGGAACACAATGTGTACATGGACAGTACATTGCTGTGCAAGTATTAACTGCTCTACAATGTCATGTGCACCATCACTCAGTGGTATACATACCATGGCTGCATGTGTCATCTGTGTGACACATAGATTGACATGTGTGATGACATTGTCTGTGTCCATATCACATAATAGTGGGCACAGTTGTAGCAAATGCATGCAATGTACAGACATGGGATGAGTGGTGCATGTAGATGTGAAGGACTAACAATGCACGACATGGACATCGCACAGTGGTTTTGGTCCGTGTGGGACATATTGCAGATATGTTGTTGCCAGCCATGACATGGCATGCTACACGACGGCAACATTAAACACCACACATACCCAATGTGAGTCATGTGACCTATACACCCAATAGCATTCCAGGACATATATGTGGCACTTTGTACAGATGGCGGCTGTTGTGCAAAATGAGTATACTACCATATGTAAGCACACCCACAACATGCTATGCATGGTGCGTTTAGGTGCATATGTTTGCACACACAGAACAGTGAGGTGCACAGCAAAGACTGCTATGTGTAGTACTGTGGTCACTGTAACTGGATGGGGTGTAGCATCATGTGCCATCATCATCATCATGCATCTTGTGGTCACTCACGGCTACCACTGTGTGACAGACCACTGCCTAGCATGCTGTACCTGAACTGCAGTGCCGTGGATACTTTCACTATTACACAGCCACTTTGTACATGGGTGTATGAGGTGCCCAGTAGGGAGCATTACCCAACATGACTGTGTTATGTGGTGAAGACTGTTGCACAGCCCCATGATAGGCCTCTACCCCTGAGGTACATGTGGGATACTGACGTGTGACCTTACAGTGGATGTGTGGTTATGCCATATATAGCATGACTTCGTGTACTGCATGTGATAAATGTGTTATGTTGTGTATAGGTGTTGCAACTATGCCTATCCAATGTGCAGTACAGGGTTGCCACAACTGTGTGTCATGCTCTGTGTATTGCATGTCACTGAGGAAGCTACTGACATTAATGAGCTGTGCAACATCTCACAGCAAACATGCACGGCATGCATTATGTGTAGGTGTGTTATGTGTACATGGCCTACACCTCACCTATGACATGCATATTCCATTACCTACATTGCAGTTATAAAACACTCACCAGCATGGATTGGCTGCCCTGCCATCACACCAGAAGGACCTACGAAAATATGAGAGGGTTCATCAGTGGCCACAACTGTGGCATTGCTACAGTGGGTATGCTGAACTGCAGTACAACAATAATCAACAGTCACAGGTGTAGGGATATTAGACAAACTATCCGTATTGCACAACAGTAGGCAGCAGAACTACTAAACACACAGTACAAATGTCATGTACACATACTCTAACAATACAGTTAACTGTAGTCTACAGATAGGGCATATTACCTGCTTGCTCCAGATGGATGTGCTGGGTGGCTCCTGCCTCCATTACAACACATGTCAGTGGTTGCCATGGCTGTTGTCCAGGAGCCACTACGCTTAGGAGCACCTCAACCGCTCTGGTGAGGGGGGGTATATGGCCACCTCACCACCTGTGGCAAGCTGCTGTCTTTGGATATCAGACGCACGCCGCAGGACTTGTCTAATTAAATCATTGCAGTGATGGCGTACCTGCTTATATGTCCAGTTATGCATGCCTATGTCATTTACCCGACTAACAAGCTCCAGCCACAGTGCAGTTCGCTCCTGCTGGTGCTGGCTGGTTCTGGAGAACAGCATGGTGTACTGCTGCAACAGGCTGTTGAGTATCACCTCTTCCTCCTCTGCAGTGTAGGATGGATTTCATTGGTGGGCCATCTTGCTGAAAAAGATATGAATGATTTGTGTGAGAGTGTCCTGTGGCACACTTTACACCTTTACCCACAGATATCAGTGGCGACCCCTAACCGGGAAAATGCCGAAAGACACAAAATACCATCTTAATGTCTGTCAGTGGTTACACACATTCACTAACACTTGTTGGTTCTCAAGCCACAACTAACTACCACTGCCTGGCAGACTCTATATATCACACCACTATACAACAGTACCCGACACACTGTTTGTGACACATTGCACAACCTCAAGACAGGGGTGTATATCACACCAATGCACAAACAGAGACGCCATCCATTACAATGGATGTAAAGTACAGGTACAGTAGTACCAATCAAACACCCTAGCCATTGATGCCATAGCCCTGCCTAACATGTGTCCAGTTGTTACAATAGGTGGCATACTGCTGTAACAGACTATAGATGTTGCTGGGTACACACATTAACCCTGTAACACACATAAGTTTGCAGCCATTGTACAGGCATAATCACACACACACATCAGGCGAATATACAATGCACCACTGTATGCCAACACAGATGAGCATTACCTGTGTACCACAAGGTGCTGTGTACCACTACTTACACACCCTTATGCCTGCAGTCCGTCCTCTGTGCAGAACACAGGATGCACACATGGCAGTGTTTCCAAGGAATGTGAACACACACCATACTGTGCTGTTTAGCCCTACAGCTTCAGGTAGTACTACAGTTCATGTTGGTGATGTATTCACCTGCAGTACCACTCACTATGCATACATGTTTTGCTTGAGCCTACAATGAGACACCACATTCATCAACGGAGAACTACGTCATATCATATGCCGTACTACTATGTCTGCCTAACAGTAGATTACACATCAGTTGCTGTCCTCACAGCTAGTTTAGGCAATACCATGTCAGAAACATCACACTAAGCTATCACGCATTTACACACCTTGCACACATTCAGTGTTACACTCATTCAACCTCACATATCAGATATTGCATTAAGTACATGTGTGAGTGCATAGTGTCATAGGTAGGTGATATGCTATTAGCCCAAGGGCCTACGGCAGCATAGACATATGCTACCCTGGCCTTTGACACACATGTACTTTGATATCACTTGCCCCTGCCAACCTGGACCACAAAGGTGTTTCCTGGGGTGTATTAACATTCTCCCACACAGTCATCAGGGGTATTTATACCAACTGCTATGGAGGAGCCCTGTTTGCTATTGCTATGTGGTCTATTCCAGTGTATGACATATGCCTATCCCTCTAGCATGTGCTGCTTAGTGAGCTGACAAGGTTTAGGTCCCTGGAGCATGTATCCTGAGGGGTTGTGATATGTTGCCATGGTGGTTGTCACCAAGCTATGGGTGTGACATACCTCTGTATGTCCAGAAGAGGTCACCTCTGTGTGGCCAGTATGGAATTCAGTGTAGTTGTGGTTTTGTCAGTCAGTCTGCATAGGGCATCTGTTTGTGGACAGTATTACCCTTTGTGAGGTCTGTCTGTGGCCTGTTCACCTGGTGTAGTTGTCATGTGAAGTACATACCACACAAGGCATTGTGATGAGTAGAGGGGAACCCTAACCTATACTTCCATAGATGACACACCTGTTGTCATGACACATACCACACAGACAGATTACAGGTGTAGTGTGGCACTGTCTTCATCACAGTGGTGACTACTGTCCACCAGTGCCCCATGTTCCCTTATCATACCTTCACTGTTAGGTAGATCTCTGCCTATGTGTTAGTTAATGGGTACACTGTTTTGGGATGGTGGAATGGCACTGCAGTATCAACAGTTGTCTACAGTCGATGCCTTGTTCACCACAGACCTGTTGCAGTACATATGACCCTGTGTCTTTGTGTGTCTCTCTCTCTCACTCTTTATGTATATATATATATATATATATATATATATATATATATATATATATATATATATATATATATATATATATATATATATATCTGTATATCTATATATATAGATATTTATATATCTATATATTATGTATATGCCTATCTATACACATACATGTACACATCCATTGCTGTACACATGGATGTACATATAGGCACATGTACAGTCCAAACTTCATGGTGGGGATCTCAGATATGCGACAGTTGTGGGATGTACTGGTATGTGATTACATTGCACAGTGTTGTGCAGAATGCATGTTGGTGTCCTCAGCCCTTGCAGCATTAGCAGGCCTCACTGTCTGTAACACATCTGATCTGACAACTCTGTCCCACAGCATGTAAACACCACATGACATATGTCTACACTACCATAGCTGGCCTTAGGCATAGGCCTACTGGGCGGCCACCTAGGTCACCGCTCTAGCAGGGGTGCTTTTCTACTGTTTATGTGGACACAAGGATGGGGGCAGCGGGAAGTGTGGTGGGGGGCACAGTGGGGCCCTTTTGCATAGGGCTCCAGTTGACCTAAGGCCACTACACCGCACTGCATGCTGTCTTCTAGGCCACACACTACAACCTACATGGATATATGCACATATCAACAGTCACTGAGAGATAGCTGTCCACCCTTCACTAACAGTTGCAGTATGTCCCTTGCCCTATGCACGTGTGCAGATACAGATAAATACATACTGCAGCCTCACATGGATGATATGCAGGGTGTGGAGTACTCTTCGGGTACATCTACAACATGCCAACACATACATTTCAGTTACATACCTTACCTTTGTATTTACCTGCTCCATGTGTTACGGTTTTGTATCTTTTTTGGGGGGGGTGGTTTGATTTGGGCATTTGCCCTCAATTCCACCTTCGGTGTTTTATATCTTGTCTGGATTGGTTTGGGTTTTTGCCCTCTACTTCAGATTCAGTCTCTGTTTCTGTCTCTCTCTCTCAGTCTCTGTCTCACGACACCTGCAATTAAATAATTGCATGTGTGGACTGCAGGTACAGCCTGCTTTTCTAGGTATCTGCACTTGTGCATGTGACAGTCTCTGCACCAATTGCTGCCCACCATTCAGTAATTGCATGCAGCCTGCTGTTTGCTGATTGTATTACTCACTGTGATTGCAGCCCACTGCTATAAAATGCTAGGTTAGGTAGGTGTAGCCCTTTCAGATTTCAAAGGTGGGGCCCATTCTTTTTTGCTCTGGACACCGTTGTGTCAGTCTGAAGGTTGGTATTTGTCTCTTATCTGATGCTAGGGTTGTAGCCAGTTATGTGCATGTTATACTCATACCTGCATGTTGCTGCTTCCAGTACACACATCTCAGTATGGACATGTATGCACCCCTCCAAATGCTAACACAGGATACATGTGTGTTTGTACATTTTTCTCACTTACACAATTAACTGCCATACAAATGTGGTTATTGCACTGTATTCCTGTGGCTAGTGTTTATCCTGGTCTGATACTGTATGGTGTTTGTAAGGTGCTACTGTAACACTATTCCCTGCTAGGATGAATGGTTCCCTTTTCACAGTCACGTCATGCAATTCCACATCCACTGCTGGTAGAGAAGGGTTTGTGTTATACCATTCTTAATTTCCATTTACATTCCCTCATTGTAATGCATGATATATTTATTACAAAACCAGGTTATTTGTATATCTGCTGTGGCTTAGTGGTAATTCCTGCAGTCTATTGTGTCAATGGTCTGGGGTTAGAGTGACTAAGGCACTTTTAAGCAGTTGTAAGCGGGTTTGCACGATGCTTAGCTATGCTTAGCTAAGCGCACACTCGCTTAATCCCGCTTACTACTGCTTACAAGTGCTTACTCCCACTACCCCCGTGCTAATTTCTTTTAAAGAAAAGAATATGGAGAGATAGGAAAGTGGTGAAAAAGGGGGCACAAAGAGGGAAAGACAGTAGGAAAACAAGCACAGGATGTGCAGGAAGGGTGTAGGGAAGGTCCATAGCTGCCCATTTCTCTAACAGCAACAGTTGTGCATATACAATGCATTTTGACATGTTTTTGACTCCTTCCACCCCTGGGAGAGGGGTGGCGACAACAAAGTATGCTGTAGTGCCAATGAGAATTATCAGTTTACATGTCCAGCGGACATGTGTGTGAAATGGGCAGCTATGTATGGGGCATAATTTTTTTGTGGGTACAGATTGCCCTTTTTTTTTTTTTTTTTTTTTCAGGTGAGAGTGGGAAGTGAGGTAGGGGGTGTAGGTATTTGTGGGGAGATAGGTTGGGGAGGTAAACAGACAAGACAAACAAGACGCATACAGGGGCAGTGTTTGACACATGGGGTGGGTGAACACAATTAATGGAGATGGATGTTTGGAAATCGCAAGCCCATGAGCCCACAGATGGTAACAGTGGGACTGAGATCCCCACCCATGGGCAGTCTCCAATGAACCTTCACAGACCCGAGCATGGCTGTGCTGGGGGCTGCATAGGTGGTTCAGGCTCACCCGTGAGTTGCACCACTCTCGCCTCGAAGTGGCATAGGGAATCAGCGACTAAATGCTGGATCTCCCTACTCACGACAACCCAGACCCTTTGGAGGGTGACAGGTGGCCCTTCTTTGCCCATGCTTGCAGGGGGGTTAGCCCCATCCCCTGCAGCGCTTCCACCCGAAGGTGGCACAGGACCAATGGAGGAGGGTGGCCTGGGCTGGGCACTGGATATGCTGGTGCCAGGTGCAATCGCCAGCTGAGGATGAACCGGTGGGTCCGCTGGGACCAGCCTTCCCATACGTTCTGTGATTAGGTGTGTTTAATTACAACATAGACAACAGCATTCCAGATTAGTTGTAACAGCATGCAGTTATATTCCCATTAACCCAATGCACCAGGGTTACAACAGTTGAACAGCAAGCATAACACATGCATATATTGAACAACAGTGGACATTACAACAGCATGCAGGGATGATTGGTGGCAACAGGCCACCAAGATTGTGGTGTTTGAACAGGGCACATGCATCAAAGTAAGAAATAAGTTCATTGAACAATAGGACATATGTCCCAACAAATGTTATGAGAATACACATACCCATTGAAGTGTGGAATTGCAATGTTCATGCACATGGAGTAGGGGGTAAATAAAACATACATTAACATATTATTAGTACCTTTACTCTACACTACATTCCTAATGAATGCAGGTGTATATCCCCTACATGTAATATTATTACACTAGACAATATGCATTAGATTGTGTACTGGGTTTGGCTAGTTCATTATACACCTGGACTATATCTGAATATGTGACTGTCCAGGCTGCAGATGTTAGTGCTACATACTTGTATTTTATTTGGATATTGATGTATCTACACATCTGGATGTATTCACATGACATTTTCACTTAATTTACTACAGCACCCTACATTTCATGTAGCACACTCACATTTCTGGTGAACACCTTGACAGGCTACTTGTGTGCCATATTTACCTATGCATGACAGCCATTTAACAACTGTTGCGGACTGTTACATGCTTCACAGCTACTGGCACTTCCTTCATCCACTTTATATGTGACTGCAGGACTGTGGGTTGACAGCCCTTATTACAACAGTACTATTTATTGAATGCAAGCGTACAACAACATTTCTTAGTAACTGACACAGACACACTCCAAGTATTACACCTTTATTATTCACATTAAACACTCTTTTCTACAGGCTCTACCCTTAATTTTATATTACACTGCATACAGAAGACATATTCAGGACATTGTATACCTTAATTGATAGGTTCCAACACTCTTTTCCAGGCTCGCTCACTTATTTTATGTGACAGTGCATGCAGAGATAATATTCCAGACCTGTTTTACCTTTATTAATGGGTTACTATACTCTATTCCTGGCTCTCTGACTTTTGTTTTATTACAGTACATGCAGAGAATTTATTCAGGGAATTATTGTTATATGCTTCACAGCTACTGGCACTTCCTTCATCTACTTTATATGGGACTACAGAACTGCGGGTTGACAGCCCTTATTACAACAGTACTATTTATTGAATGCAAGTGTACAACAACATTTCCAGGTAACTGACACAGACACACTCCAAGTATTATACCTTTATTAATTACATTGAACACTCTTTTACACAGGGTGTCTCCTTTATTTGATATTACAGTGCATACAGGAGAACTATTCAGGACATATTATACCATTATTGATAGGTTACAACACCCTTTTTCAGGATTGCTCACTTATATTATTTGACAGTACATGCAGAGATAGTATTCCTCACTTCTTTTACCTTTATTAATGGGTTACTACACTGTATTGTGACACTTTTGTCATGCTCTCTCACATATTTTATATAACAATACATGCTGAATATTTACTAACCTGCCTGGTGGCGCAGCCTTAGCAGCCTATCAGCATAGGCTTGCTGATTCATAGCACGAACACCTGCAGCTGTGAAGTAAATGAAGGGATATTGAAACATTTCTATCCATTACTCAGATTATATTAGCTTGTGTTACATACTGCATTCCATGACTACCTACTTAGTAGTGGGGCATCATGCATCTGATGGGCCTCTTGGATCCACTGCTTCAGAAGGTCCTGCTTGCATCTCTTCAGGTCTGCATGGTGGTGACTGACCTGCTCACCAGTCCTTGGGACACCAGTGGCACTGGTGAGTTCATGAGCCAGCCGGTTCCAAGCCTCTGCCTTATACTCCGTTCTTTGGAACTGGCCCTGCAGGAGTCGAGTCTCATGCCGATGGACTAGGAGCCAAACCATGTATCTTGACTCCTCAATGCCCCAACGTTGCACTCTAAATCATGTTCCCTTTCCAACACCAGACATTCTAACTGCAGTTGACAGCTACAATCAGTAATGGTGAGTATTCCCGCCTATGCGGCTTAAATATGCCGCATTTCCCTTACTTTTTTGTGATTGGCCATTTTTGAATATTCTCGGCTGACTGCAGCCCTGCTTAGCAATGGTTAATCCACCTTTTATTACTATATATATGTTAACAGGGGATGTTTATCCTAAGCTGACATGGCTTAGTGGTTCATTTCTTTGATTGTGGTGCACAGTGTCCTGGGTTCAAACCTTATCGTTGATTTTATTTTAATACTGTCCAGACAGGTTGGGGGCCGTGACTGTGTTTAAGCAACTTTGCTCCACATTGCTCCGCGTTGCCCGACGGTATGCGGGTTGGCACGGTGCGCACCTCCACACAATCCGATTACGCTGGGTATAGCGCTATTTAGCTATGGGCAACTACATTGCACTGGGTAAAGCACGATTTAGCTATGGGCAACTACACTGCGCTGGGTAAAGCGCGATTTAGCTATGGGCAACTACATTGCGCTGGGTGAAGCGCTGTTTAACTGCGGGCAATTTTATATCGGGATCCTTTAAAATATTAATTTTATTAACTGATACATTGGCCATTTCACTGCATTTTAGTTATGTTTAAACATATATGTTGGGTATTATTCCATATACTGATTTAAAAAATAAATACTAAAGGGACTGGTGGGACTCGAACCTTGAATACCTCTTCTTTGTGCGAACCTTCTACCATTATGCTATTGCTATTTCATGTGGTTTGCATATATATTCGTTCTTATGCTCTTCCATGTGGGAATTGCTGACTGTAGCTAAGCAATGGGCACACAGGCACACACACTTGCAAATACGGGCAGCTATTTTGGGTATTTTAAAAAAGTTATGGTTATGTGCTTTGGATGTGTGATGGGGGTTTACATTATCAGGCAGTGAGGTGTTGGGTGCAGGGACATTTGAGCAGACTCGCTCTTGTTTATTAGCTTTATTTTTAAACACTTGCAGGGGCGTGGACATTTGGACTGCTCAGCAGTCGGACACGCCCCCTGCTTTCTTACACGGTCTGTGTAGGACTTACGGTTGAGTCAGCGTGCCCTCATGCATATTCATGGCACGCTGACATCATACCGTTCAACTGCAGCCTCCGAGTAAGACTTATTAAGTCTTACACGGACGATTCCTGAATCCGGGGAATTGTCTTCTCTAGAGAATCATGTCTTTGCATTATTTTGCCAAAGAATTTGAGTTTTAGTTTTACTATCATGCTTTCCAGTGCACAGTCTGGATTTATGTCCTTAAGTATCGTTTGGTTTAATTTTCCTTCTTTCCACAGAATTCTTAAACATTTTTTTCCATCACTGCTATTTAAAAATGTTTTTTTTCTAATTCACAGCCTTTCTTTCTAGTCCACCTTTTGTACTTATTTGTTATTAGTGAAAAAAAGACACAGCTTTGACTATATGAACCTTTGCTAACAATGATATTTTGCCTTTGTTCTTTACAATCTTAATAAAAAATGGCAGCCCCTGCAGGTACGGCAATTGCATGGTTCCTAAAGTCACAATTGCACTAACAAATACCAGGGTTCCAGCAAACTGTAGCAGTCAATATTTATTAACTTAAATGGCTAAATAGCCTCATAACATAAGAAAGGAAACAGAAACAGACCGGTTTCGGCTATACAAAGTACATAGCCTTCATCAGTGTGATAAAGAACAATGATACAATTACTTCCTTTTATAATTTAACCTGTGAGTGAGTCTTCGGCTAATTGGTCAATCACAAATGCTCATTAAGCCCTGGTGGGAATAAGCCTCCCAACTTTATAATCCATTTCTTTTCTTTGTTGTTTAGTATTTAGTGCCATTCAACTATATTGGACCTATTGCCAATAATTCTATCAATCACCATGAACCTAAAAACTGCATTATTATGTCCCAGTGAGTGTTTGTATAGTGCATTAGTGATTTTCTTTGTTCTCATGTCACTATAGTGTTCTGATATCTTCAGTCCGAGGGGTCAAGAGGTCTGTCCTAAATAAAATGCAGAACAGGTGCGTGTGGCAAGGTAGATCACCCAATTTGTGTTAGCAAAAAATGAGATGTCAAACACATTGCCACTATTTTTGCTTGTGAACTGTTTAGATTTCATAACTTTTCCACAATGGGTACAGTGGCCACAGGGAACACAACCCATAAGTAAATCACCTGTTAAGGTTGTTTGTGTTGGATCATCCTTAATCCTGGGGACATGTTTATAGTGACTGAAGTGTGATCCTAATTTTCTACCTCTTCTAAAGGAAAAGTAACATCTCTCCTGAAGGAAATCTGAAAGTTTATTATCTGCTAGAAGGCTATTCCAATGCCTTTGGACACTATTTAACAACACATCAGTGCTTCTTCCATAGGTGGTAACTAAGCGAATCATAGATTCATTAGCTGGTTTCTTCTCCCTCTATCTCAGACTCTCTCTCCTTTCAAGTGTAGACACCCAATTCCTGGCATTATAGATATTTCCCATTTTATAACCACTATCCTTAAATCTGATGGTAAGGTCCTCCTTATATTGTTCGTAAGTGGCATTGTGTGAGGATATCTGCTTCATCTGCAGGAACTGTGATTTGGGAATGTTCCTGTAGATGTGCGGTGGATGAAAGCTGGAGGCATGAAGAAGAGAGTTATATTGAGGGTATTTGCAGTAAACCTCAGATTCCAAGGTATGATCATTATTCCTGGTAATCAGGACATCCAAAAAGGTGATCCTATTGATGTTATAATTAATTGTAAAATGTATGCCCCATTTATTTTCTTTGAGCTACCCTACAAATTCCATAAGATATTCTACAGTTGATCTCCATACTAGCCAGCAATCATCTAGATATCATCTCCAGATATTAATCTCCTCTAAGTAAATATTATGTAAGTTGTCAGAAATTAGTTGTTCCTCTAGACGGACCATAAAGAGGTCAGCATAAATAGGGGCAAAAGAAACCCCCATGGCAGTGCCCTGGACCTGCAGATAACATTTATTTTGGTAATAGAATACATTCTTGGTTAGAACGTGTTACGCAAGGCAGCTCAAAAAGGTATTAAACTCTGGTTGATACATTTCTGACTTATAAAGCCAATATTCCAATGCTTCCAAACCTGCCCAATGAGGAAAGTTGGTGTATAGTGCGGAGACATCCAAAGAACACAATAGCCAATCCGGTTCCAACTGCATCTCAGAGATCACTTGTAGAAATTCCATGGTATCCTGAATTCAGAATGGAACCCATTTCAATAGTGGTTGTAGGTATTTCATAAGAATTTGTGAGAGTGGCTCAGTGATAGAGCCCCTGCCTGAAACAATGGGCCTACCTGGTGGTTGATGAAGATCCTTATGTATTTTAAGGAGAAAGTAGATGTATTGGATCAGACACCATCAGGTGGTAAAGAGTAGTATCAGTAATAATCCCCCCGTCCTTGGTAGACACCAAAAATTGATCTATTTGTTTCTTAAACCTAAATGTTGGGTCCAATGGCATGCATGTATAGTATTGCCCATCATTCAGTTGTTTGCCAGCTTCCATATTGTATTGTGTCCAGTCCATAACTACCACCGCCCCACCTTTGTCAGCAGGTAGTATAACCAGATAATGATTACTCTCCAATTCCTGTATAGCCTGAATTTCAGTCTTCAATAGATTATTAGATTTAGCTCGAAATTCCCTAGAATGAAAGTGTAAATTTTTGAGAATGCAAGTCTGGAACATATGAACATTGTGATGCATTGGGGGGGGGTGTAAAATTAGATTTGTGATATTTAAATACATCCTGACAATCAGGACTGGATGTTGACTGACAGTATAACCTTAAATTTAGCAGTCTACAAAAAGAGATGATGTCCTGTGCAAGAATATCTTCAGAGACAAAAAAAAAAAAAAAAAAAAAAATAGGAATGAATTTGAGCCCTTTATTCAAAACTTGTATCTGAGTTTGTGACAAAGAAGTGGAGGAAATATTCAGCACATTATTTTTATTTGTTATTTCTGAATCATTAGTTTCAATAGTCCTTCCATACTGTCTACCTTTGGAATGTTTCCTCCCTGCCCTCCTTTGAATACACCTAAAGGGATCTTTGTATTGCTTCTTTTGGATACAGGTGAATCGGGGATGTGCTGTGTATCTGGGTCCATACCTGTTGAGGATTCATCCCCTGAGGTGTCATAACTAGATGAAGTTGGTCTCTATAATATTAACCTAGGTAGTTTCCGCTTGACCACCTTCCTGTTGGTGTTCTCAAACCTAATATGTTTATTAGTAGTGAATGGGTTACCCAATTCATAGTCAAACATGTCCCTCTGGAACTTTTACATGTTTCTTTCCTTAAGTTGTTGTTCTAGATTTAATAGGTCGTGGCTGAGTTTATTGAGACATAGTGTAAGACTGCTGGCCCTCAAACTTCTTAATATCATCCCACATTTTGGTTACCTCCATGATGTCTTTGTCAATGGTTTGTTCATAATGGGCCACTAACAGTCCCACAAAGCCCATGGAGGCTTTTTATTGGGCTATGGCCCATTGGTCTGTTAGTGCAGTATCAATATTATGGACTAGGGTTTGTATACAAACCCCAAGGCCCCTTGGTGAAATGCCTTCGGTTAAATAGGTGTTAAATAGCTTTGAGTGCCACTCATTAGTCCTTAAGGACCTCATGCTTTTGTTTAGTCTAAGGAATTGTGTTTCACATGTGTTGTCAGGTTGTAAGTTATCAAATCCATTGTTCTGATAAGTTGTTTGACCCAAACCAAATATTCCCAGATCATCTCGATCTGATGATAATCCCTGTAATAACCTAGTTAGATCCTTTAGTAATAGAGATTCAAAAAATCTAGTATACATAAAAAATATATATATTTATATGTTGTGTGACTGGTGACCAATGCCTGCCCTTTGGGACAGAGAGATATTATGGGGAAATAAAACTGTAAATATAGTCACCAATATTATGGGGACCAGAAAAGTTATAATAATCTTTGGTTGCCCAAAAATAGATATCTAGAAAGATATAGCAGTATCCTTGGCATATGTTATCAATAGCCACAAAATATCAGATGAAATACATTGTCATCAGAAAGGAAAGCATATCCCTTCACACAATGTGAAATATACACAGCAATGCTACATCCGTTTAGAAAATATCCATATATTCAACCATCTGAATCATAAACGGACAATGTTAGCTCCTGCTTTTGCATCAATATACATAGTCTCTTAGTTCCATAAAAACTGTTTGGAAAACCCAAATCTATTCATGAATAAGGATTAAGAGTCAGTGCTATGTCCAGTAGATGTACTGGCTCATTGGATCAGACACCATCAGATGGTAAAGAGTAATATCAGTAATAATCCTCTCATCCTTGGCAGACACCAAAAATTGGTCTATTTGTTTCTTAAAACTAAATGTTGGGTCCAATGGCATGCATGTATAATGTCGCCCATTATTTAGTTGTCTGCCAGCTTCCATATTGTATTGTGTCCCATCCATAACTACCATCTTCCCACCTTTGTCAGTAGGTAGTATAATCAGATCATGATTACTCTCCAATTCCCATATGGCCTGAATTTCAGTCTTTAAGAGATCATTAGATTTAGCTCGGAAATCCCTAGAATGAAAGTGTAAATCTTTGAGAATGCAAGTCTGGAACATATGAACATTGTGATGCATTGGGGGGTGTAAAATGAGATTTGTGATATTTAAACACTTCCTGACAATCAGGATTGAATGTTGATTGACAGCATAATCTTAAATTTAGCTGTCTACAAAAGAGATGATGTCCTGTGCAAGAATATCTTCAGTGACAAAAAAAACAGGAATGAAATTGAGCCCTTTATTCAAAACTTGTATCTGAGTTTGTGACAAAGAAGTGGAGGAAATATTCAACACATTATTTTTGTTAGTTATTTCTGAATCATTAGTTTCAATAGTCCTTCCATACTGTCTACCTTTGGAATGTTTCCTCCCTGCCCTCCTTTGAACACACCTAAAGGGATCTTTGTATTGCTTCTTTTGGATACAG
The DNA here is from genome assembly GCF_019279795.1 of Protopterus annectens. Taxonomy (NCBI): domain Eukaryota; kingdom Metazoa; phylum Chordata; order Ceratodontiformes; family Protopteridae; genus Protopterus; species Protopterus annectens. Next base: position 1,458,169,301 of record NC_056743.1, read on the forward strand.
GTGAATCGGGGATGTGCTGTGTATCTGGGTCCATACCTGTTGAGGATTCATCCACTGAGGTGTCATAACTAGATGAAGTGGGTCTCTTCAATATTGACCTAGGTCGTTTCTGCTTGGCCACCTTCCTGTTGGTGTTCTCAAACCTAACATCTTTATTGGTAGTGAATGGGTTACCCCTATCATAGTCAGCCATGTCCCTCTGGAAATTTCACATTTTTCTTTCCTTAAGTTGTTGTTCTAGATTTAATAGGTTCTGGCTGAGATTATTAAGACGTAGTGTAAGACGGCTGGCCCTCAAACTTCTTGATATCATCACACATTTTGGTTACCTCCATGATGTCTTTGTCAATGGTTCATTCATAATGGGCCACTATCACTTCCACAAAGCCCATGGAGGCTTTTTATCGGGCTATTGCACATTGGTCTGTTAGCTCAATATCAATATTATGGACTAGGGGTTTTATACATACTCTAAGGCCCCTTGGTGAAATGCCTTTGGTTAAATTGGCCTTAAATAGCTTTGAGTGCCACACATTAGTCCTTAAGGACCTCATGCTTTTGTTTAGTCTAAGGAATTGTGTTTCACATGTGTTGTCAGGTTGTAAGTTATAAAATCCATTGTTCTGATTAGTTGTTTGACCCAAACCAAATATTCCCAGATTGTCTCGATCTGATGATGATCCCTGTATTAACCTAGTTAAATCCATTAGTAAACGAGATTCAAAAAATCTAGTATATATAACAAATATATATATTTATATGTTGTGTGACCAGTGACCAATGCCTGCCCTTTGGGACAGATTGATATTATGGGGAAATAAAACTGTAAACATAGTCACCAATATTATGTGGACCAGAAAAGTTATAATAATCTTTGGTTGTCCAAAAATAGATATCTAGAAAGAGATAGCAATATCCTTGGTATATGCTATCAATAGCCACACAATATCTGATGAAATATATTGTCATCAGAAAGGAAAAAATATCCCTTCACACAATGTAAAATATACACAGCAATGCTACTTCCATTTAGAAAATATCCATATATTCAACATCTGAATCATAAATGGACAATGTTAGTGCCTGTTTTTGCATCAATAAACATAGTCTCTTAGTTCCATAAAGACTGTTTGGAAAACCCAAATCTATTCATGAATAAGGGTTAAGAGGCACTGCTATGTCCATTTATTCATAACTAATGCCTACCTGCAAATGTACCCGAACAATAATAGCCCTTACTGTGACCATTTACATGCCTATGATTATACACCAAAGGAAGAGCTAATATCCCAGAGACCATAAATTGAGTCCAACCAATAATTCCTCTAATGTAAAAAATAGCCCACTTACATACTGTTCCAAATGGTAGCATTGAATCAGCAACCACCTGCGTTTGTATCTACAAATTACCAAAATGCAAATGGAATCCAACAATGTATACAGGAGATTATGACAAAATTATAAAAATGTATGCAAAATAAGCTACTGGCTTATAGTAGATGTGTACTCAATATAGGATTTGTATGAATAACCAAATGTAGTGTGGTGTTCCCTTCCCAAATAGTTTGATGAAAAATGTGTATTCAATCACTATTGGTCTCGCCCTGATGTAAATTAGTAACTCCTGGATAAGACATTGGAAAACATTACATATAAACAGTTAAACATAGCTAAACCCTATCGGCATTATACATTGCATCTTCAATAAAAAACTGGCCCTATCCTGATGACAGTTCATGAATATACATTGACATCCAGTTTAAACAACAACTCCTGTAACAAATATGGTCCTTTGAAAAATATGTCACTCCTGTAGAAAAAAATATATTATTTCAACAGAAATGACGTGTATCCCTTCAGTAAAGAGAGTCCCAGTTCACAATCATGAAATTGCCCAAAAATAGTTAACAATGGTGCTAAAGGAATAATGCTGGAAGTATTTAGTTTGTTTAAGGGCTGAAAATGCACCAGATAATGTCCGTACATATAAAGCACACAATTTTAGTGCAAACGAAATCAAAAGGCCTGGTCCCCTAATGAATATAATATATTTTCAGCACTAGAAAGAAAATATATAGTGCGCCAATTTTCTCAACCCCATAGAATGCCTATCCTTAGTTTGTAGTGTTCAACAGTCCACTACATGCACCCAGTAAACAATAACCACCAATACAATAAATTACATATATAATAGCAAACCTGAAGCCTTAGCACTTATAGTAGGTTCATAGGTTCATAGGTAGGTACTAGGCTATTGGTCCAAAGGGCCTAAGTAAGCCTAGCCAACAAGGTTCCCTGGCTTACGCCTCCCAAGAAAGTTAATTTCCTGTGCCCCTGTTGAACAGAGTCACAGAAGTGATCCCCGTGGTGTATTTCCTATTTCCCATCCACTCATCAAGATTTTTCTTGAAGAGTGCTAATGAGAAACTTTACTTGACATAGATGGGTAGCTTGTTCCAGAGTATAGAAAGTTTCTGGGACAAGAATCTATCCCTCCAGCATGTCCTGTTTATTGTGGTGACAAGGTTTAGGTCCCTAGAGTGTATAGCTCGAAGGGATTGGGATTTCTTTAGGTGTAGCATGTTCAACAGCTCTGGGTTTAACATAGCTTTGTATGTTAGGAAGACAACTTCTGAGTAGGCAATATGCTACGGAGTAAAGCTGGAGTTTTTTGAGACGGTCAGTGTAGGGCATCTGTTTGAGGCCAGTAATCCTCTTTGTGAGGTACTTCTGTGGCTTTTCCAGCTGCTGCAGATGTCTTGTGAGGTACATTCCAAAAGGGGTGTTATACTCTATAATGGGTCTAATGAGTTGCAAGTAGAGGGGAACAATGACCTCCTTTTTTTCCTGGATGAGAATCCTTTTGTGATGAGGTGTGCCACATAGAAGGATTTCCTGACTACTGTGGTGATGTAATTATCAAAGGAGAGACTACTGCCAGCTTGGTCCCAAGGTCTCTTATCACACATTTGGCATTAAGTAGACTGCTGTTTATGTAGTAGTTCATGAGTACAGAGTTTTCACCAAAGGTGGTGACAATGCACTTTTTGGCATAGAGCTTGAGGTCATGCCTCTTACGCCAGGCATCTGTCTCAGTGAGGCCCTTCTATAGGATGCCCACATCATTTGGGGACTCGGCTATGGCTCCAATAATTCCTCTAATGTAAAACAGCCCACTTCCATACTGTTCCAAATGGTAAAATTGAATCAGCAACCATTGCAGTCATCTGTGAACTTCATTAGCCAGAGGCCTTCTGTGTTAGTCTGAACTTCAGAGAAGTAGATACCAAACAGGAGAGGTCCCAGGACTGAACCCTGTGGTACTCCACTTATCACTGGTTTGAAATCAGATTTGGAGTCTGCAACTTTTACAGTGTGGATTCTGTCAGTGAGCCAGTTGGCAACCCATCTTGTGGCATAGGGATTTATATCTAGTTTAGTGAGTTTAGCTATAATTCCAGAATGGGGGATGGTGTCAAAAGACTTGGCAAGGTCAAGATAGGCTGTGTGAACCACTTTACCCTCGTTTATGGCTTTGCTGACTGCCTCAAAGAAGTTGATCAGGTTCAGAAGGCATGATCTGCCTTTCACAAACCCAAACTGGGTGGGGTCCAGAGTTTGGAGGTTACCAATGCCTTTGTTTATGAGTTCCATGATGATATGTTCCATAGTCTTGCAGTCCAGGCTCATCAAGCTAATAGGGCAATAGTTCCCAGGATCAGTGGTGGGTCCCCCTTTGTGGAGTGGGATAACTGTTGCTGTGTGCCATTCAGTGGGCACAACACCTGATGTGAGACTATAACTGAACATGGTGCTTAGGTGGGGAGCCAGTTCGTTCTGAAGTTCATATAAAATGCAGCCTGGGATGCTGTCCGGTCCCATGGATGCTGTGTTTTTGGTTTTAGAGAGTACAGCTTTTACCTGCATAGATGTGATTTCAGGGATTCTGCATTCTTCCTGTATAGATATGGGCCCTTTAGGGGATGAGATGGGGGTAAAGTTAGTACTGAACCTAACTGCCAGGATGTTGCAATATCAGTTGGTTCTGTAATTTTCGTGCCATTGTGCTGTAACTTAGAGCAGATCTGGGTGTTGCCATTGAGATTCTTGACATAGCTATAGAATGCTTTGTGGTTGCCCTTAGAATCAGTGGCAATTTTGTTTTCACAGCTAGCTTTGGAGGATCTTATAAGGGATCTCAGCTTCTTACTGAGGCTGACCATGGAGCTCCTCCACTCATGGGATTTTACTCTCTTTTGCAACAGTTTCTTCCTTCTGTTGTAGGGTTTGTTTATGGCTGAGGACCACCAGATTGGTTTCCTTTTTTTGGAGGAAAGCGTCTTGTTTCTGTTTGGGATAGCACGATCCATGCACTCGTGTAAGTGCTTATAGAGTGCATTTGTGTAGGATTCAGCAGTCATAACTATATTGCCATCTGCATGGGTGTCATGAAGTTTGCCACTTCTGTCCTAAAAGGCATGAAGTTGGCTTTCGAATAATATTTCACCATGGTTTCCTTAATGGCGGGTGGGGGCAGGATGCGGATATCTAGGCTGATTTGCTTATGGTCGGATCTGACCAACGAGGAGTTGACTTCAGGTGTGGAACACTGGTCACTCATGTTAGTAATGACTAGTTCTAGGATATGGTTGCCCCTGGTGGGGGTGTGGATAAGTTGATCCAGGGCTTTGGAATTTATGAATTCCAGGAAGCGTTGAGTGAAGGAGTTGGTACATGAGCAGTTTTCTCATTTAATGGTGGGGTAGTTGAAATCGCCCATTATTAGGGTGTTTGGTTGAACCCTAATATTTTCCAGTATATCAAGAAAAGAGGAGAGGGAATCCTGGGGCATGGTGGGGAATCTCTAGCAAGCTACAGTTTGGATTGTAGTTTTGCCCAGGGTTAGCTGCACTTGGATAACCTCGGCTGCATTATGCTGCACAACTAACCTGGAGGTGTGGATATCATTAATGAATACCTTGTTGTTTTGGTCCAGGTTAGATGGTTGAAAAGTGTGGTATGCATTATAGCCTGGTAATGCAGGGGTGCTCTCTAGAGCCTTGAACTAGGTCTCAGTTACTGCACAGATATCGATGTTCTCCATTTTAAGGAGTGCCTCGAGTGAGTGCATTTTGAGATTTAGACTTCTAGCATTGAGTAGCATTACCCTCAATTTTTGTTTGCCTGTTCCTGTTATGGTGGTGAATTTGAAATTTGAACTTTGCCTAAAAAAGGCACTATAGGGGCAGCAGGACCCTTGGCCAGTATCTGGAATCCCAGGGGTGATAGGTGCAGGCCATCTCTGTCTGTCATCCCAGACAGACAGATACCGATCCCCTTAGAATGACATCAGAAGCTTAGCCAATTGTTGAAGTCAATCATTTTGTCCTTGTACTGCGGTATCATTCTGGGCGATGGCAGGATGCTACTCAGGGCTAGTGTCATACCTGGGCTACAAGATCGGAGAGCTCTTCCATGTCTCTTTACATGTAGTCCAGGGAGGTACATCTCAGGTTGTTTACACCAACATGGACAATGACAGAGTCATATTTTTACTTGATGTGGAGTGACCTGAGTGCATGGGTTATGTGGTGGATCCTGGCACCCCACATCCAGCTGACAGTAACATTCTCCTTGTTTACCCTGGTGAGTGGGACAACAGTGTGCCTGACTATAGAGCCACCTGTGACTAGTGTGTTGGGCATGTTGTTTTGCCTTATGGGCTGTGGTTTATTGGCACACTGAGTCTTTGGGCTATTTGTCATTTGGGTTGTGTTGGGGGGGTGGAGGTTGCTTGCATTTCTGCTTTGGAGGTCTCTGTTGCTTGAGCAGATTATTATTGAGATCCTCCATGAATGTTTTTGTGTTTCTATGTGTGGATTTTAGTGGTGCAGGTTTAGTGGGACTATGTGATGAGTGTAGTGTGGTGCAGGTGTTTACCTTTTCCTCTTGACTGTCAAGCTCAGTCTTGGTTGGAGAGAGCTTTACCTCCAGCTTGGCTAGATAAGTGCATCTCTCACAGGTTGTGGTTTTGGGTTGTAGGAGGAGAGGGTTGTCTGTTTACATGAGGCAATTGCTACATTGCCCCAAGATGCCCTTTGGACATGCCTGAATAAAAAACTACTTTCCTCTAGACAAGCGAGAAGAGTGAGTATAAGAGCTGTTTTTCTCTAAGCAAGTGAGGAAAGTAAGTACAAAAACTGTTTTCTGTAGGTAAAGAGGAAAGTTGAGTGCTGTAGTAATTTGTAGCTTATTTAGTGCTAACAACAAGTTATGAATAAGTGCTAAGCACGAATAAGCAAATTCAATTGCTAAAACTAAGAATCTGTACCTGGATCTTGTGGTAGATAGGCTGCTTAGTGCTTACCACTCCCACTGATAAGCAAGAATGCTTCTCTCCATCCCAGAAAGGCTTGGGGGGCTCAGAAGCTTACCAACAGTCCTGGATACATTAAATCTGTATCTGGACTAGACTAGTTACAGGAAAGGTGGGAAACATTTAAACCAGAAAGTTGAAAGAGATGGAAAAACTGCCCAAATGGCCAATAAGTTCATAGGTTGGTACTAGGCTATCAGCCCTAGGGCCTATACAAGCCTAGACATAACAATTCCCTGGTTATTTCTTCCCACACTATTTACTTCCCTGGACCCCTGTCTAGCAGGGCAACTGACGTGATCCCTGGGGTGAATTTCCTTTCTCCCATCCAATCGTCAAGGTTCCTTTTGAAGAGGGCCAAAGAGGCACTCTGCTTGACATGTATGGGCAATCTATTCCAGAGTCTGGGGAGTCTCTGGGTCAGGAACCTATCCCTCCAGCATGTTTTGTTTATTGTGATGACAAGGTTTAGATCCCTGGAGTGTGTGGCTCTGAGGGATTGGGATTTCTTTAAGTGTAGCATGTCCAACAGCTCTGGGTTTGACATGGCCTTGTATGTTAAGCAGAGATCGCCTCTGAGTAAACGATATGCGACAGAGTATAGCTGGAGTTTTTTAAGGCAGTCAGCGTAGGGCATCTGCTTTAGGCATGTGATTCTTTTAGTGAGGTATTTCTGCGGCCTTTCCAGTTGTTGCAGATGTCTTGAGAGGTACATACCAAATGGGGCGTTGTATTCTATAATGGGTCTAATGAGAGATGAGTACAGTGGGATAATGACCTCATTTTTTCTGGATGAAAAGCCCTTAGTGATGAGGTGTGCCACATAGAAGGATTTCCTGACTGTTGTGGCGATGTGGTTATCGAAGGTGAGACCACTGTCCACCTGTGTCCCTAAGTCTCTTATCACACTTTCGGTGTTTAGTGTACTGCCAGCTATATGGTAATTCACAGATACATGTTTTTTCCCAAAGAGGATAACTATACATTTCTTGGCATTGAGCTTAAGCACGTGGATCTGGCACCAAGCATCTGTTTCTGTGAGGCCCTATTGTAGAGTATCCACATCATTTGGGGATTCAATATAAATCTATTTAATAAACTACAGTAGATCATATTAATGATCAATAAGTCCAAAGGAGTCTCAAAAAGTAATACTCCAAGTCATAGGGTTTTGAAAAAAATAGCCGCTATTAAAGACAACTCCGTCCCTTGGGCCTAATTCGCCCTAAATGCTTGATTTGCGGTATAAACCAATAACTGAATGTTCTTTAGGAGATTAATGCATCCAAACATTGAAATGGTCAAAAGGAATAGTATCTAATGCACAATGCCATTCAGAAAACATCTCCAGTCCATAAATAGAAAATAAACCCCCATCTCTTCTTCAGATTGTTGTAACTGAAGCACCCGAAGAGCCGAACAAGCTGTAAACCTGTTTAATCCACTTTTAAATATGTTGCCGTTCCATAGGCCCAGTACGTATGTATGCTTAGCTTTTGCGGTAGAATCAATTTCACAAATGTCTTCAGTAGAAAATGATAAATCCAGACCCAAAATAAAAGATGTCCAGTAAATAAAAAGTTCACAAAGCACTTAAAGTATATCTGGCTCTCCCATTCACATACAGTTTACAAAAACACCCAGAAAGCCGAATGAGCTGATAAACTGGTAATCTGCTCACAAATCAACTCCTGATACTGTACAAATAGTGTAGAACCAAACCATATGGCACAATATGTTCCCAAATAAAGAAAAGAAAGTTCAAATAGCCGTATAAGCCTTAGAGGCCAGAGATAAGACCACCACATATCCTCAAAAAGTAATGCTGTTCCAACTACACAGCATGCCACAGACCGACAGCAGAGGAAAGGGAATTCAATTGAAAAAATGGCAGCCCCCTGCAGGTGTGGCAATTTCACGGCTCCAAAAGTCCAGATTGCACTAAGAAATACCAGGGAGCCAGCAAACTGTAGCGTTCAATATTTATTAACTTATATGGCTAAATAGCCTCATAACATAAAAAAGGAAACAGAAACAGACAATTTTTGGCTATACAAAGTACATAGCCTTCATTTGTGTGATAAGGAACAATGATACAATTACTTTTTTTATAATTTAACCTGTGAGTGAGTCCTCAGCTAATTGGTCAATCACAAATGCTCATTAAGCCCTGGTGGGAATAAGCCTCCCAACTTTAATATCCATTTCTTTTCTTTGCTGTTTAGTATTTGGTGCCATCCAACTTTATTGGTCCTGTTGCCAATAATTCTATCAATCACCATAAGTCTAAAAATTGCATTCTTATGTTCCAGTGAGTGCTTGTATAGTGCATTAGTGATTATTTTTGATCGCATGTCACTATAGTGTTGTGATATCCTCAGTTTGAGGGGTCAAGAGGTCTGTCCTACATAAAATGCAAAACAGGTGGATGTGGCAAGGTAGATCACTCAATCTGTACTGCAGTTTGCAAAAAATGAGATGTCAAACACATTGCCAGTATTTTTGCTTGTGAACTGTTTAGATTTCATAACTTTTCCACAATGGGTAAATTGGCCACAGGGGACACAGCCCATAAGTAAATCACCCGTTAAGGTTGTTTGTGTTGGATCATCCTTAGTCCTGAGGACATGTTTATAGTGGCTGAAGTGTGATCCTGAATTTCTACCTCTTCTAAAGGAAAAGTAACATCTCTCCTGAAGGAAATCTGAAAGTTTATTATAGACTAGAAGGATATTCCAGTGCCTTCGGACACTATTTAACAACACATCAGTGTTTCTTTCATAGGTGGTAACTAAGTGAATCATAGACTCTTCTCCATGTATCTCTGAAGCTCTTTCCTATCAATTGAGACAGCTAATTACTGGCATTATAGATATTTCCCATTTTATAACCCTTTTCCTTAAATCTGATAATAAGGTCCTCCTTATATTGTTCGTAAGTGGCATTATGTGAGCATATCCGCTTCATCCACAGTAACTGTGATTTGGGAATGTTCCTGCAGATGTGCGGTGGATGGAAGCTGGAGGCATGAAGAAGAGAGTTATATTGAGCGTATTTGTGGTAAACCTCATATTCCAAGGTATGATCATTATTCCTGGTAATCAAGACATCCAAAAAGGTGATCCTATTGATGTTATAATTAACTGTAAAATGTATGCCCCATTTATTTTCATTGAGGTACCCCACAAATTTCATAAAATATTCTACATTGGACTCTCCATACTAGCCAGCAATCATCTAGATATCGTCTCCAGATATCAATCTCCTCTATGTAAATAGTATGTGAGTTGTCATAAATTAATCCTTGAACTGTACTACATTTTGTGAATAAACTTATGAAATGAATTGCTGTGGACTGAATTTCCTAACTTGTGAACACAGTGTGGACAGCCTCTATTGAAAGACAGTCTAGTTTTGTTATAGCGGTGAACCGTTTTCTTTTTTGATAAATTAGTTGTTCCTCTAGATGGGCCATAAAGAGGTCAGCATAAATAGGGGCAAAAGAAGCCCCAATGGCAGTGCCCTGGACCTGCAGATAACATTTATTTTGGATATAGAATATGTTCTTGGTTAGAACGTATTCCACAAGGCAGATCAAAAAGGTATTAAACCCTGGCCTATACGTTTCTGACTTATAAAGCCAATATTCCAATGCTTCCAAACCTGCCCAATGAGGAATGTTGGTGTATAGTGTGGAGACATCCAAAGTACACAATAGCCAATCCAGTTCCAACTGCATCTCAGAGATCACTTGTAGAAATTCCTTGGTATCCTGTATTTGGGACCAAACCCATTTCATAATCTGTGATATAGGATCAGTTCTAGCTAGTTTCTAGTTATCTGCTGCTACTCTGTAATACCAGACTGAAATTTGGATCCAGCTTAGCTAGCACCTACAGTGGATATAAAAAGTGTGCACACCCTTGTTAAAATGCCAGTTTTTTTGTGATATAAAGAAAGAAACCACAATAAATCGTTTCAAAACTTTTCCCACCTTTAATTTAACTTATAACCTGTACAAGTCAATTGAAAAACAAACAAATCTGTTGGGGGAAAAATATAACAAAATAAAAAAAATGTTCAATAAGCTGGTTGCATAAGTGTGCACACCCTTAAACTAATACGTTGTTAAAGCATCTCTTGATTTAATTACAGCATTCAGTCTTCTTGGGTAGGAGTCTATCAGCATGGCACATCTTGACGTAGCAATATTTGCCCACTCTTCCTTGCAAAGGCACTCCAAATCTGTCAGATTGCAAGGGCATCTCATGTGCACAGCCCAGGTCATCTCCACAGATTTTATATTGGATTAAGGTCTGGGCTCTGGCTTGGCCATTCCAAAACTTTAATTTTCTTCTGGTGAAGCCATTCTTTTGTTGATTTGGATGTATGCTTGGGGTCATTGTCATGTTGAAAGGTAAAATTCATCTTCAGCTTTCTAGCAGATGCCTGAAGGTTTTGGACCAAAAGTGACTGGTATTTGGATCTGTTCTTAATTCCTTCCACCTTGATTAAAGCCCCAGTTCCAGCTGAAGAAAAGCAATCCCAAAGCATGATACTGCCACCATTATGCTTCACCATGGGGCTGGTGTACTTTTGGTGATGCAAGGTCTTGTTTTTGCACCAAACATACCTTTTGGAATTATGGCCAAAAAGTTCACCCTTGGCCTCATCAGACCATAACACATTTTCCTACATGCTTTTGGGAGGCTTGTTGTATTGTTTTGCAAATTTTACCTGGGCCTGGATGTTTTTCTGTGTAAGAAAAGGCTTATGTCTTGAAACCCTACCCCATAGGCCAGATATATGGAGGATACGGGAGACTATTGTCACATGTAGTACACAATCAGTACTTGCCAGAAATTCCTGCAGCTCCTTTAGTGTTGCTGTAGGTCTCTTGGCAGCCTCACTGACCAGTTTTCATCTTGTCTTTTCATCAATTTTGGAGGGACGTCAAGTTTTTTGCAACATCACTGTTGTCCCATATTTTCTCCACCTTTTGATGACTGTCTTCATTGTGCTTCATGGTATATCCAATGCTGTGGACATTTTTTTTGTACCCTTCTCCTGACATATCTTTCAACAATGAGATCCCTTTGATACTTTGTAAGGTCTCTGTGAACCATGGCTTTTGCTGTAGCAGGCAACTGAGTATATGTCAGGAAAATCCTACTAGGACAGCTGAACTTTATTTGGATTAATCGCAGTTTCTTTAATTGATGGTAGATTTGTACCCAAGAAGACTGAATGCTGCAATTAAAGCAAAGGGTGCTTTAACAAAGTATTAGTTTAAGGGTGTGCACACTTATGTAACCAGCTTATTGTATGTTTTTTATTTTTTGTATTTTTCCCCTAACAGATTTGTTTGTTTTTGAATTGAATTGTAGAGGTTATAGGTCACATTAAAGGTGGGAAAAGTTTTGAAATTATTTATTGTGGTCTCATTTTTTTATATCACAAAAACCTTGCATTTTAACAGAGATGTGTACACTTTTAATATCCACTGTAAATGGGGGTATTCTAAAAGCTTAGCTGCTTAACACTACTAGCACTGTACTGTGGTAGTCAATGCTATGCAACTTACTAGTAATTCAAGAGCTGCATGGACTGAAAGATTTTTACATGTTTATTTGCTAGTAGTCGAATCAAATACCTGGAGCTGTTAGAACAGCAACCCTAGGGTTCTCCCTACCAACCCAAGCAATGCTGTTGCATGAGCACCTACACACACACACACACACACACACACACACACACACACACACACACACACACACACACACACTCCCATATTCTTAGCTTTGCAGTAATTACCTAATTTTGCAATAACAGCCTAGTCCTTGTCATTGACAGTGATGGAATTATTCCAAAAAAAGAAAAACAAAAGCACATTCACTCCCACTGCTCTTCTCAAAAATAGCATAGAAGAGCTTATCTTTGAATCAGTTTACTTTGCTGTTTTAATCCTGGAGTGCAATATCTGGAAAGATCACATGGAAAATGTGCTTTAGGCATACCCCTAGACTGTCACATTTGCATGCAGTATTTTTCAGTAGTATGCTATTGTGTTATCCACCTACAGCTAAATAACAATGAAGTACTACATCAGTCTCTTAATCAGAAACACACAGTGTACTGAACAAACTTGCTGCAATCAGATTGCATAGTCTGCTTTTCTGAATGGCATCAACAGCTACTGTGAAAATCCTTGTAAACATTTAAAACTGAGATTGATTAGAGAAACAAGGCGATATTTTTTGAGGATTCAAATTATGTCTGAGAACAAAAATTGTTTCATAGCAAGTGATACATTTGTCACTAATGCCATTGTGTTTATCTTAAAATAATTGGAGAGATGTGTTTTTTTTTTAATTTCTAATCAAAGGCTGCATCAATTCTGTCTAGACTTGGGGCTTTACCTGGTTTAAGATATGAAGTAGCTATCCCGGTTCCTTTAATGAAAAAAACCGAGTCATATTTCAAGACAAGGTGCATAGTATAACTGCTGAACTACAAACACAGCTGAAAGCTCCAAGACAAGCAAACAGTTTATTTGTAGAACATAAGTGCTTTCATGTTGTCATAAATGCTTCTTCATACATTAATTAAAACCATGAAAAATCAATCTTTTAATTAATGTCTGAACCAGTCAAAAGCTGTCTAACAAAAATGTAATCAAATGCAGTTAATTGTCTATCCTATCATCTGTTGTCATCAAAAACAATGTAAATTTAACTAAGAAGCATTCCTGCTGTAAAAGTGATACATATAAACATAAATAAAATGTCACATCTGCATTCATTTTGCCATTTTATGTATAACATAACATATCTAAATCCTTCGACAAAAAAATGCAACAAATTTCTGATTTTTGCTACATACCTAATACATTCTCGTTTTGCAAATACCGATGCCATTATTAAATACAATATAACAGGTATAAGAGCTTCTTATGCTGTGAACAAACCATGTGCCCTTGTGCAGTCACATGACACCAATCAGGAAATGTCTTCGCAAAATGAAATAAATTTAAAATGCTATGCGTGGCATCATCAGGACAGCCTCAGGTATATTTAAAGTGAATACACAATATATGCATCCTATAAAACCATAAATAAACTTAATAAAACTTGAACAATACACGAACAACAAAAACCTAAACATTGTAACCACTAATTATTGATTAAAATCATATTCTAAACAGTTAAATCTGAAATGTATCTAAGCAAAAGCAAAATAATACATACATACATATGCAAAAGGCAATACATTAAAAGTGTATGTTAAAGTAATAAAATGAACATTGAATACAATCCCTCTAAGTCATTCTCACTGTCAGGAAAATAAACATCAACATTTTTTTAGATGATAAATATGAGAGAAAATGAATTATGTGTAAACCAATGGTCAATCCTACAGGGAAAAAAAATCAATGTTGTTGAGCCAGAATATAATTCTACAAAATAAAGCAAGTTTCCATAGAAGCTCATGCATAATATCATTGGGGCTGCATCAAGCATATTTAAAGTACAACACAGTATATACATCATATTAAACTGTAAATGGACAATATAAAACTTGAACAGTGAACAAACAGTAAGGACCTAAAGATTATGAACACTAATTATTGATCAAAAATCAAATTCTGAAATAATTAAATCTGAAATGTATCTAAACAAAATAATATGTATGTATATGTATGCAGAAAGCAATGCATTAAACATGTATGCAAAAGTAATAAAATTAATGATGAATGCAATCACTCTAAGTCATTCTCAGTCAGGGAGATGAATCTAATTTTTTTATGGAAAATAAATTTGAGAGGAGGTGAATTATTTGTGAATCAATCCTTCAAGAGGGGTTTTGGCGAGATCACATCATTCAGGCCATGTATTTGTCAGCTTATAAATCAATGATCCATTTCTGTTCTATTTTCTCAGACTTTTTCCTATTATCTCCCATTCTACAACTCTCACTTACAATTCGAAGTACCAGAAATTCAAAGCTGTGTTGTTTACCTGCTTGTTCAATATATCTTGCACTGGCTATGGACTCATCACATTTTTTAATCTTATATATGTGTTCTTTGACTCTTTTTCCAAGTGTCCTATTCATCTTACCAACATAAAATATGGTACATATAGTGCATTTGGCCAAACAAATAAAGTCACTGGTAGAACAATCTACAAATGAGTGAACCTATACTCTATGCTAGTGGTAGGATGGACAAAGCTGGACATTTTCTGATTAGTTTGGATATTACATGTAAGTTTGTTTGTGGTTTTATTTAATGTCTGAAGAAGCATTTAATGACAATGTGAAAGTGCTTATATTCTACAAATAAATAGTTTGCTTGTCTTGGAGATTTAAACATTGTTTGCTTGCTTTCAGCTGTGTTTGTAGTTCGGCAGTTATACTATACACCCTGGATGTTCATTTGTACTTGCATGCCTACTTTATCCTCAAAGTGCTTGGTTATATAACTTCACTATATTTTAAGACAGATTATTTGTGAATTATAGTCATATAGAAGCTGGCTAACTTTGGATTTTATTATTGGACTGGTATAACCATGCCATTTGTATATATGATAGAACACGTTAAGAATATCATTGGAGTTTGTAAAAGAAGACTGTTCTCCAACTGTGATAAAATAATGTCACCGTGGTTTACTTTTAATAGGCTTGACAGAAGTTTGAAAAAGATTAATGTCAATCGAAATATTTTGTTTACATTTTGGTTTCACACAATGTAAAATTCAGTTTAAGATACAAATTAGGTTCATAGTTCTGAACTTTGATACTGATGTCAGTTTTTGTGTTCTAATTTAGTTGAAGTTGTTTAATTCAGAAATGTTTTTCATGAGATTTAATTTGCATTGTTCTACGATGTTTATTTATGAGGCTTTATAGATTAATAGTCACTTTACAGTAGAAATGAAACCCATCCAGCTAATATAATAAGAGAGGATTGAATTCTGTTGAATTATAAATAAACATTGCAATAACAACTCTGGTCAGCTACCTCTTTAGCTTGTGAAGACTGACACTGTCATTGCTTTCTCCCATTTCCCAGTTTTTTCATGGGGTTGGGGTATCCTGTTACTTGTCAACTCTTCTCAATAAATTGCAATTCTGCTACTTTCAGCAGTGATGTCCAACTGTCACAGGTCTCTCAAAAAATAGAGACATCTCCTGGCTAAATGTACTTCTCTCTTTTTGCCCTCTTCCTATTTCCCAAATCTTATTTACCAAACTGTTCTCTGCTTTACTGCATGTGTGAAAGAACATCCACAATGTGTTTTTCTTGGCCTTTTCTGCAATGGAACTCATCTGGCTTCAGCTCAAATGTCTTCATTTCTTGATCTGTCCTTCAGTGTGCACCCTACTTCCCCAATATTCTTCCTTTATATCACCCCAAGCTTTATCAGTCACTCTGCCTTCACTGCTCACAAAAGCACTGGTGGCACCACTGATCACAGAAATTAATTTCCTACTTTTCAGCTTCCTTGTCTTTCTTCTGTCACATAATACCCCTTCTCCTCAACCACCTCCACCAAGTACAAAATAAAATGTTAACCTGTTCCATTATTTCTTTTTTTTATTTTCATCTTCTTCTGATTTCCTCTGTTTGTTATCATGACCTCTGTCTTGTCTATACTCAGTTCCATCCTATGTGCCTTCAGTTTTTCATTTTGGTCCCTTATTATTTGTTGAAGTTCTTGTACAGAGTCTACCTGTAGTAATACATAATCTGCATAGATTAGCTTTGTTGACCTGTCCTGTCTGACCTGTTTTGAACAAGAGTGGTATCTGAACTGAACCCTGATGCATACACAGTCACACTGGGGAGCCCTCTTTGAGACTGATTAATGTTCATATTTGCATTATCTGATCATTATGTATAGCTAGCACTAAATCTTTCAATGATTCTGAGACTTCAGACCATGACAAGAGTGGCTGAAGCTGCTTTCTTCTGACCTTGTCATCTGATTGCTCCATGTCTAGGATTGCCATGCTGGACTTTCTTATCATGTCCAGCATCTTATCCACCATCTGCCTCACTGCAAACATCAGGTCAGTTGCACTTCAGCCATATCTTAATCTGAATTGCTCATCTACATCTTAAATTCTATTACTCAGCATATTCATTTATCAGCCACCCTCTCCAGTACTTTCATGCAGTGTGACAGGAGTTTGATAACTCTATACTACACTGTACTGCCCAAAGTTATGAACGTCCCATTTATACACTGACACTAGAATGCTTATTCTTCAGTAATTCGGGATATGCTTCTTTCTACACACCATGATAAATACACTTGGTAGCATATCTCCCAAAACACCCCCAACATTTTGCTGATATCTGCTGCAACCTTGTCTGAACCTGCCACTTTCCTTGATTCAATTTTCCTTAATGCACTATGTGCTTCTTCTAGGATGGAACATCTTTTCTCATTCAGCATTGCCTATGCATAGTACAACCTCAGCGGAGTTTCCTTCATTCAGAAGTACCCCTTTCATTTGCTGCTGCTGTTGTCATCATCTGGCTGATGAGCAGAATGTTGGTGGCATCTTTTATGAATGACACCTGCCAAATTCTTTCTTTATCTCTCTCTCTCTGTCTCTCTCTCTCTGCTATCTTGCACATTGATACATCTTTGTGTCATTTACTGAATCACTATCAATAGCTGGTTGATGTCTGATGCATCTTCTTTACCATTGTATCTGTTCACTCAGTCTCTTCATTAGCCAGCCCAATCCATATTTTCTATCTCCTGCTATGTCCAGTGTTCTTTCTTTCTTTTGATCACTGTCCTGGATTTCAGCATTCCATTACCAGTTTTCCTTGTATATCTTATTTCCTTACCTGATTAGACCAGTGATGTAGTCTGTCATCTTCACATATGCTGTTTTGAAACACTGCCATTCTTCTTCTATGCCACCTATCTCCTCTTCTTTCTAATGTAATTGAGGCTTGAGTATTTCTTTGAACTTGTATGCTATGGCTTCAGTTAACTGCTAGGTCATCAGCATAGTTTCTGTTGACCACAGACCCTTCTCTGACTGATTATGTAGACAGTGGTTGATGATTGGGTGCAACAGTTTTACTAGGGATGACATTACAATCTCTGATTTGACCCCAATGCAATTTCCTAACTAGAAAGATGTCTGCTTGAGTTACGTGTCAGACACACATGTATGAGACATTGTGACTATTTTTTTTGCAGAACCATGTTTTGGCAACCATTGAACTATTTGACAGAAAAAACCCAGAGTCACTTCTCCTTCATTACTTTTGTTTCCCCATCCTATTTGATTCAGCCAATCATCATATCCAATTCTGTCTTTCTTAACATTAGCATTCATGTAATTCATTATCCAGATCAACTCATTTTGTCCTACATTGTCAAGGAGGTTCTGCAACTGCTGACAGTAAGTCCTGGTTATCCTTGTTATCACAGCTGTTATGGAGATAGGTTTATACCATGTGTGAAAAAAATTAGACACTGTCATCTGTGCTAGCATGTCTGGCTGAAGTTTTTGTGCATGAGTTTGGATTGACCTGTGTATTGCGGACCAGCATGATTAGCTATGATGTTGTACATGGGTTCTCGCATGTTGGTTTGTAATCTGTTTGAGCAGTAGGTTTTGAAGACTTGAACATTGTTCCTTTGCATCTCTAACTGCACATACAGTATTTGTGAAGAAGATTCTAAATGCAGAATGGCTCAGAATCAGCTGATCTGCAGATGATGTCATCTGAATGTTGACAGTTGCTATGTGTTATTGTCAGAGGCTGAAAGACAAGAGGGAACTTTAGTAAACAGCTGTTGGTTGATTTTCAAAATATGAAATGGAAATTTGAGCTGGAACAGTTGTGACAGTTAAGCTAAGCTATAAAAGGGCCTGCTGAAGATACTTGTTAGTTAACAGTCAGTTACAATTGCCAGTTGCAGTTGTCAGTTGTCCACAGTTGTACTGTGTAGTGGATACCCAAAAGCACTCACCATGAACTGTAAGCCTCCCTTTGTTCTGTTGTAATAGGTTCATACGTTCATAGGTAGGTACTAGGCTATTTGCCCGAGGGCATTTTTAAGCCTAACCAGATTGTGTCGGCTTTCACCTCCCCATTGATTAATTACCTGAGCTTCTGTCAAACAGAGCCAATGAAGTGATCCCAGGGGTGTATTTTCTGTTACCCATCCACTCGTCAAGGCTTCTCTTGAAGAGTGTTAGTGAGGGGCTCTGCCTAATGTAGTTAGGACTTTTGTTCCAAAGCATGGGAAGTCTCTGTGACAGGAATCTATCCCTCCAGCATGTTCTATTTATTGTTGTGGCGAGGTTTAGCTCACTAGAGCGTGTGGCTCGCAGTGACTTGGATTTCTTTAGGTGGAGCATGTCCATCAATTCTGAGTTGGACATGGCTTTGCAAGTCAGGCAGAGATCACCTCTGAGTAAGTGATATGCCACTGAGTACAGCTGGAGTTTTTTTAATCGGGCTGCATAGGACATAGGTTTGAGGCCAGTAATCCTCTTGGTGAGGTGCTTTTGTGGTCTTTCCAGCTGTTGGAAGTGTCTTGTGAGGTACATCCCAAATAGGGCATTGTACTCTATGATGGGTCTGATGAGTGAAGAGTAGAGGGGCACTATAACCTCTTTATTTCTAGATGCAAACCCCTTAGTAATTAGATGGGCCACATAGAAGGATTTCCTAACTGCTTTGGCAATATGATTGTCAAAGGAGAGATTACTATCTACCTGGGTCCCCAGATCTCTTATTACCTCTTCTGTATTAAGGGGGCTGCCGCCTATGTGGTAATTCATGGGTGTTTTGTTTTTCCCAAATGGGATGACTATGCATTTTTTGGCATTTAGCTTGAGGCCATGACTTTGACACCAGGTGTCTGTCTCAGTAAGGCCTTTTTGAAGGATGTCTGTGTCAGCCGGAGAGTCAGTTATGGCTCCCAGTTTGCAATCATCGGTGAACTTGGTTAGCCATAGTCCTCCTGTGTTTGCCTGTACTTCTGAGAAATATATGCCGAACAGTAGGGGTCCCAGAACCGAGCCTTGCGGGACACCACTTGTGACTGGTTTAGAGTCAGACCTGGAGCCCGCTATTCTTACCGTGTGAGATAATAATATAATCTATTTAAATTATTAATATAATTTATAATAATAATAATTTAGTTTAGATCAGGGACAGTGTTCTTTAGTTATATAGGAAAATCACAACTAATCAATTAGAGTTTTTCTAAATGTTGGATTTCTATCCTTCAGTATTGATTTCATTTTCCTGGTGATTGAGTTCTGTTTGTTTATTGGAAATTGCTGTTTTATAATTTTAATTATTTTGCTCATTATTAAATATTTTATTAAGTTGCGTTGTGGCTGGTAAATCACTGTTTTCTTTAGTGATTAGGCAATGCTTATATCTGCTTTGATACCTTCCCAGGCCACTCTGAAAGCCTGGCTGCTTTAGGCCATTTGCTACTAATTGTTTTAATATCTAATTTTAATAACTGGACACCCCTTTAAAAGGGCATGTAGGATCTCCAATTGGTGGCAGCCTGTTACCATATTATTTTGGTGAAGGGGCACAGCTGGAAATCTGTGTCAGCCTTTCCCAGAAATGTTTGGATGTGTGAGATCTAATTTATTTAAGCATTAGTATATCAGAGGTCTTAAACTGGGAAGCACTGCTCTGAAGTATGTAATAAGGAGTTATATTTGGGGTGGATAGAAGTATGGCATTTGGTCCCAGGTTACAGAGCATGTTCCTGTTTTGCTCTTAGGGGAAAATTGTGAAATATTACTCCTGTTTAAGTGACAGTCTCCCATCGGACTCAGTATGGAGGAATGAAGCTCCTTAGTTACTGACTCAGGACAGTAAGATATGTCACATTATTGCTGGCAGTCCAGTGGGGTTGGGGTATTATCTGGATGTCACACTACGAAGACCGTTTTATCTTTAGATTGGAGTTTGAGTGCTATGAGTCTGGCATTAATTCTGATGATATTCCTCAATGTCTTCAAAAGACATTTTCTCACCATGTTTCCCACAACTTTCCTCATTCTGAATATTAGACTCTGAGTCTCTGGTCAACAGCATTTATTATAATGCTTTTCCATGTCATCTCATATACCATCCACTTTCAAATCATATCCGCTCAGGAAACTTAAATTCATTGTAGTAGTCCTTAGATTGTTCATATTAGGTAGGTTGTTTGGATTTATAGCCATCTTTCCCTCAACAGAGATATCCCTCCAATTTTGTCAGGCATGTCTATTGTTTTAAATGCTTGTAATTAAACATGTCAGCATGGTCAGAAAAAAAATTTGTTCAATGTAATATGAATGTTGCCATCTCAGGAGCAATCTTGATATTAGGAAAAAAAATCAGATCCTAAACGCATTTTATGAAATTGTGAAATTACTTATCTTGAGAATACAGGGCCTTGTCAGAATCAAACAGCTCACAGGCCTGTATTGTCTCTTTTAATAGTCTTACATCACTACTGTGTCATGAAAAAACAGCCCTTTCTTTATCAAAAAATGGAACTGAGACTTAAATTCCAGTTACAACTAATTATAATTCCAATATGGTTAAAGTCAGTGAAATCCTGAGAAAGCTGAAGAAAAACATGCAGCATATCATGATAGGATATACTATTTTGTAAAGTCAGAACCAGAATATGTGGAAAAATGTGAATTTATTTATTTTGTTCTTATTTCCTTTTGTTTACTGGAATAGTCTGACTAGGTTATTCAAAAAAAACTTTTCAGTGGATGGCCAGAGTGAAACGCTACAATATCAGATAAACAGAAGTATTATAACAAAGTGTAACATTTGTTTAGCAACTGTACATCATTTGCAAGTTCATATCACAAATACAGAGAGACTTTGGAGTTTTAAACAATTATAACATAGAATATATGAGGTTTGGGACAGACCATTTTGTCCTGGGACATCTTTTAGTGGGGGTAGATAAATAGAGTATCAGGAATTAAGAGAATAAGGGAAGGATAGGGTTAAATGGGATGGAATGAGGTTTAGTAAGAAATGAGGTAAGGGAAGGGAGGCAGTTAAGGGGTTTTGTCAAGTATAACTGAGGTAAGTGTCACATTTTTGGCAAGCTTATGTCCCAGACAACTTAAGTGACTTGGAGGACAAGTTAGCCTGGGATAAGGTCAGGTACATGCTACAGGCGGGTAGTTTTTTGTGGTAAGCATTCAGATTTTAGTATGCATCTGTCCTAGTTTGCATTTTTTTTTAAATGATTAGGGCCAAAATTTCACTATTTGTAATGTTAGGTGGTTGTAGTAGCAAGAGTGAATCGAGTGTGTAACATTATTTCTTCTCTTGTTCAGTTTTTCTGCACATTCATTTCACAAGTTCACATTATGACTAAAGCTTCAAATGTTCAATATCATTCTTTAAGTAAAGTAACAGAAATAGCAAAAGGTACCATAAAAAAAAAAAAAAAAAAAAAAACTGCACCTTTAGTTCCCTGAAATGGATGGTTTCTGGGGGTCTGGTTTTGTACTTTGGGTACTTAAATGGTTCCGACTTTTCTCCCGTTTGCAGCATGATGATTATGGGGCTTTAGGTGTGGGCCATAATGTCTCCTCAGAGTGGAAGAAGTTGTGAAAGTGGCTGTTTTCGTGGGCTGAATGTTCCCGTGAATAACAGTCCTTTGTGACGCATGCGCAGTGTGGGACAACCGTTATAGTGATGAGTTAATTTTGTTAAACTTCCCATTACTTATCCTAAAGTGAACAATCCCTCTGAGATTATCAGGTGACTCCAAACATTTGGCTGAGTTACTAGCATGGATAATGGAAAGGTTCTACACATCGGAGAGGTTCTATGATTCATGCTGCCATGCATAAGCTATATAAGCTCATGCAGTATTACATTTCCTTGTTTTTCTTTCCAGTTAATTTTGACTAACTTGGTTCCATGCTGAAGTTATGAGACTGTATTCAATGCAACTGTTTTAAGTGGAAGGAAGAGTGCGGGAGGGATGAGTAAGAGATAAAGAGGGAAATCATCTAAATGATGTAATCAACTAACTTGGTTCCTGTCGAAGTTGTGTGACTCTATTCAATGCGACTGTTTTAAGTGGAAGGAAGAGTGCGGGAGGGACGAATGAGAGATAAAGAGGGAAAACATCTAAATGATGTAATTGGTGTGAGGTTAAAGGTTATCCAAAGTCCAAACGAGCAAAGTGACCTTCTTATAAAAGAGAAATAGCGAGTATATCCTATGGTTAGTACTAATCACTAATATGTGAATGTTGTTCAGTAGTTGTTTCGAAAGGTATGTGGTTGGTCACTGTATTTAGGTGAACAGTTCCTGAAGAACCTTTTATTTATTTATTTTTTTCTGTGTATGAGAAGAGATAAAGGGAAGAAAGTGGATTTATTTGTTCTTAATGAAATATGTCAACGTTGAATAGAGATCAGTTTAGCGATGGGAGAGGGAGCTGGACAGGCGTGTTTTATATGCATGGTGGATGGATATTATAGGCAGAAGTAAAGTGGTATGTATACACACTGCTGTCATTGCATCTTTTTAGATTGTGGGGGGGTGGTTTTTTTTTTTTTTTTTTTTTGCTGCCACATATACCATAATGTATAATCCCAAATTGTAACAAAGGGAAGAGAAAGAGGAAAAAAAAATCAGTCTTGACTTTAATAAGTCAAGTCTATCCAGTGGTTGGGGTGGCCTGGGCTGTTGTGAGGGAGGTGTTTTTCACTACGCTTGCACTGTGGTGTATTTGGCCAGTATGAGGAAGGGTGAGGGAAGTGCAGGCAAGGAGAGGAGTGGGTTCAAACAGAATGGCGCGGCAGTGAGCCCCAGCAGGGAAAGTGGTTCCCATACCTCATCATTTTGACAGATCTCTGCATTTCAACAGATAGCGAGATGGGATATCCCGTTGGTGTTTGCTCAGCCGCAGTTGGATAGGTGAACAGAAGCACAGCTTCCACTGTACTGGCAGTTGCATCTGGTTGTCAATTTTCATTTCCTTGACTCTGGACTTGCATGGTATTGAACCAGTTGAGGCATTTGTCCACTGTGCAGATTTTTCATTGTAGTGGTTTGTGGTTCGTGCTAGCATATAGCCTGTTGCATGCCCTGATGGTTTCTGTAGTTCAGTTGTTTGCCCAGCAAGCCTGCTAGTGGATGTTGTGCTTCAATGCCTTGCACACTGGTGTGTGTCCTGCCACTGTTGGTTGATGAGCACCATGCCTGCTTGGATCCAGCTAAGGAGTGAGATCAAGTGCATTAATACACTTGGATGTCTGTGAGATTTTGTTGCACAGCCAGTGGGCAGGAGTATAGATGGAATGCAGCAACTTAGCTTGTTCATTGCAGGTACAATCTAGTCATACAACTAAAGAAGAAAATAGTTTGTAAACTGACAGGTTTAAACAGTTTTTATAGTAATTGGGGAGAGACAGCCAAGTGATGGGATAGTGGCATGGCTGGGGGGGGGGGACCTGATTCATTAACCTGCATAGGGATCTATTTACCCACTATCCATCTCTGATTCTGGAGCAGTATACTGCAACAGCATAGTATTAGCCATTCAGCTGGGTCAGACTTGTACTCAGTGATATCAGAAGACACAGGTAGTCTTAATGATAGAGAAGCATAAGGAAGTCAAAATGAGATTAATGTGTCCTGCAAGCACTGGTATGCAAAGCTGTTTGCCAGCAGCATATTCTGCATTATGTTACTTCTGCAAAGACTGTGCATATTGATTTGGCATATGTTATCAGGTTGTTAATATTTCTTGTGGTCTCATAAATATTTTCTGTTTCAACTGTGCTACAACTGGCTGGATCTTATGGTACGACACTAGTCATCTTTATTTTAATGTGGTTCATCCATATCTGCCAATGAAGTATATGCAACTTGCTTCTTCATATCAATAAGTGATGTTCATCAACAATGGGGGTATAACTGCGGGTGAGCATGGGAGGGAGGTTATATGTAGGTAAAGTACCTTAAGCCCTTAAATGGTTATTTCTAACAGTGTAATCAGCTCTGCAGGACTAGTGTACAGGAGTGGGTGTGTGAATGAAGTAGGAATACTTTGGCTAATGTTTGTTTGTGTGAAATCAATTTACAATATGTCACTTTGGTCATTATTATTAAGTTTTTGACACCTGAGAAGGATGGGGATGTTGGTAGATAAAATGACTGACTTTGCTGAGATGGTAAGTTAAAATTCAGTTGTATATCTTTACAGGACTAATGTGCATTTGTGTACAGCATATTGGAATGTGGTACTATTGCTAATTTTACCACAATCAGATGTGTTATATACTAAGTTCAGTTAGTGGCAGCAATAGTTACATATAGATATTGGTGGATTATAATGACAGTAGTTTGAGTGGCCTTTTATGGTTGAAAATTGGCTACAAAGTTCCCAGATTGGACAGCTAGTTTAATGCAGGTGGTAAAGGGTGGTCATAGTGATTGGTTTGTTGCATAAACACAGGGTAAGGGGTTTGATTCCCATCTTTAATTTGTATGGTGCCTAACTGTATTTGTAGAATGTGGGGGGGGGATTGAAAAGCACTTATGTCGCAACTTGACTGACAAAATGTTTTCGGAGATGTGAATCTTTTTGTTACCATGGGGGGGTGGGGTTGAGCATCTAACTGGTAGCTCCATAATTGCATGGACTGAGACTGATACTGATAAACTTTGCCATTTTCATGGTAGCAAGGTGCTTAATTTGTTTTCTTTGCAGGTGGGGAAGAGCAGTTTGGACATCAGTCGATGACCTGAAGGAAAGTGGGTCAGCGGTGGAAGTGCAGGTACCGGTGTCTGTCTCCATTGATATACTTGTGCACAAAGGTGCTCAAGTTGGGTAGCATGAAGTAGTAACAATCATGGGCCTGTTGGAAGTTGTTAGATGTAATTGAGTCTGATGGGCTGGATGTTTCGGGGTTGAAGTGGTGTACAAGGAGGTTAAAGGGAAGCTTTTTCTCGTAGTTCTTTAGGGTACATATGTTGTATTTGGTGCAATTTGTGTAATGTGTCTGCAAGAGAAGAGGCTGTATCTTGGGGCTGGGTTAAGCAGAGGTGGGGAAGTTTATGAGGGGTTTGGGGGTTCTTGCAGGTGGGATGAACGTGCAGCCATCATAAGCATAGGAAGTTACTAGGTTAATGGTTAGGGTCTTTAAGGCAAATTATTTTTCAATGTTTCAGTTATGGTTATTGCACAATGTTATTTGGAAGATAGGGTATGATGTGGGGGAGGCTGGGATGAGGTGTGGTAAACAGCATGATGATAAGTTTAAGTTATTCTGTACTTGGGGTGGTTTTCATACTAATGGTTCTAAGGTTTTTCGTAATCTAGCCATGTTCAGGTAAGTGAGATTGCACAATCCAGAGTGCAGTGCATGTTGTTCTTGATAAGATGGACAAGGGTGAATGTTGATTAGCGGGTTGCATTGTGTAAGTTTCGCTTACAAGCTAAATGGGGGGTTTTGATGGGAGGATTTAGCATTGAGTTGCTGTAGTTTCAGGTGAGACTGGTTGGGTTGATTCACTATGTTCTGGATGGTAATAGTGTGGCACAGACCTTGTGTGACCGGGTGGCATCGGGCATTCTCTAATTTTTTGGGTATATTGTGTTGGTTAGCTTTACCTAGCTTGGTCTATTTTGGTGGTGTTTTTGGGGTCGTACTGCTACCGGCCATGATGGTGGTTTTAGAGTGTTATGGTTTATAATGGGTAGTTGGTCTGATGGCAGCATTTTTTATTAAATGGAATTTAAAGAAATTTAAGAAGGATATTACATTCACTGGACAGCAAAAAACAAACAAAAAAATTTCATTGGGCGATAAAATGGGGTTGCTATATGGCATAGTGGTATGCAGTTGCCTTGGCATGGCTTGAGTAGCAGTGGGCTTAGTAGTGGATTCAGTGCCTGGTAATGCTCTTGGTATCATTGCAAGGCTTCCATTGGTCGGGTGGTAGCGTTTAATTAGTTCAAGGGCAGTGGTTATGATAGGATGAGGTTATGGTTTGATACCTTAGCATAGGAGAGAGGTCAGTGGTTGTTTTCAGCTGTTAGGTACTTGGCTGTTTTTGTTAGTTATGTATAAGGTTTAAGAGGTAATGGCTTTGATCCAGATTGCTTAGGAAGGACTGGGTACACCAAATGATGTTTGACCTAGTGCCACACTGGTGATTAGATTGCTGGAAGCTAATCAGAGAGAGGGGTAACAGCTTGGTCAGGCTGGTGGGCGGAGAAGAGGGACAGGCTTGCCCTCTTCTGTTCCCCCTCTGGTGTTGGATGTGCAATTCAATACGTTGGGAAGGAAAGTGAGCAGTTGGTCTGTTGGATAAGTTAATAAGCAAGCAGAACTGCTTATTTGGTTGGTGGTGTAAATCAATAAATTGAAGGTGAGTGGTGTAACACTGCCTTGTTAGAGCAAGGATAAGTGAGCAAGTGGGGAATGCTGCTTATTCAAGGGTGAGTGGTTACGCTGCCCTTATGGTTATTTATTTTATCTTTTCTTTCACGGATGTTAGTATCACCTGCGTCATGTTTTGGTTGAAATTAATAACTATTGGTTAGCAATCATGTTTATGGACTTTTAATAAAGGTCGTCAAATGTCATTCAGTGTTATGTGTTTATTGAAGTGGTCAGGACAAATGAGGTTTGGGACAGACCATTTTGTCCTGGGACATCTTCTAGTGGGGTAGAAAAATACAGTAGCAGGAATTAAGTGAATAAGGGGAGGATAGTGTTAAATGGGATGGAGTGAGGTTTAGGGGAAAATGAGGTAAGGGTAGAGGGACTTAAGGGGTTTTGTCAAGTGTAACTGAGGTAAGAGTCACATTTTTGGCATGAACCTGCTATCCTCGCTCCCGCCCCCTTTTTATTAGTGGGTATTGTGGTTACTTCAGTTTGGGTAGGGCGGAGAAAAGGGGCAGGCTTGCCCTCTTCTGTTCCCCCTCTGGTGTTGGATGTGCAATTCTATAAGTTGGGAAGGAAAGTGAGTGGTTGCTCTGATGGATAAGTTAATAAGCAAGCAGAGCTACTTATTTGACTGGTGGTGTAATTCAATAAATTGAAGGTGAGCGGTGTAACACTGCCTTGTAAGTGCAAGGATAAGTGAGCAAGTAGGGGATGCTGCTTATTCTAGGGTGAGTGGTTGCGCTGCCTTATGGTTATTTAATCTTTTATTTCATGCATGTTATTATCACCTGTGTCATGTTTTGGTTGAAATTAATAATTTTTGGTTAGCAATCATGTTTATGGAAGTTTAATAAAGGTCGTCAAATGTCATTCGGTGTTACGTGTTTATTGAAGTGGACCAGGACAAACAGTATTAGGAACAAATATAAGTTACAAGAAGCATATATTCAAGGACTTTGGCCTATTTATACAGCAAGTTTTGATGTTCTAACGTGACATTTTGACAACTATTAGTCAAATTCTCTGTAGCATATAAAGGGGGAACACAATTCTTTTTATATCCATCAAACTGTAATGAACAGATATGAGTTTCTTCAATACAATCACTATTAATATTAATATTGTAGAAGAGATCCTTAAATATTTTCCTTTTAGAAGGAATACAAATGCCATGTAGATTCAATAAAGAATTGTTTACTGCACCATAACCCCCTATGCATTATTGAAATGGAAGTCATGGCAACCTTTCTTCCATGCAATGGATATTCTCATACAATAATAAAATGGCTGACATGCTCTTATACCAAAGGGACAGGTTTGCCAGCTTAACAGCAACAATAAACTTGACTAAAACTCAAAAAGCAATGCTGTTAAATTTTCAATTGCTAACCCAAGCACAGGTCCTAATCCTGAACTTCACTAAACTGGTTGTCTAATCAAACATAAATCCACACAACATCTCATAAATAACTAATATAAGAGCCCTAACTAAAGTATCCAAAGCTCAGTAGTCAATGTCCGCAAGAATAGTTAAAAGCATTTTCATGCCACGTCCTTCCTCACCTTGCTCAGGTAAGACTAATAATTTCTTGATTAATCAATGTTACATATCAATCAACATTACAAAATATGTTAAAAACTTGATTTACATTTAGCAGAAAGTGAAAGAGGTAAGGCTGGTAATAACAATAGTAGTAAAGACAGGATTCATAGGCTTCATGCTGGCGTGGCAGAGGTAAATTCAGTGAGTACCAAACATCTGAAATGGTTTCACTGAAAGCCACAATGTATTTATTTATTTATTTACTGGTTAAATTTTATGCACATCGCCTAATAAATTAAATCTGTATCTATGTGTGTGTGTGTGTTGTGTATATATATATATATATATATATATATATATATATATATATATATATATATATATATACACACACACACACACACACACACACACACACACACACACACACACACACACACACACACACGCATACAAAGCCAGTTCTCTTAATGTAGATTTTCAACAAGACTTCTTTTGGCGGTTGGGACTCACTGAACTCAACTGTCATAGATTTTGCTCACAATAAAAATCACAAACGACCACCATGACTCAAGCTCAGGTTCAGGTCATAAAAGATTTATTAATAGCTAGAAACAATAAAAATGTAATCGCTTTCATAGCATGTAGCTCTGATCATCACTACTCTACTGACCTGTCAGTACAAACCAGAGAGTCACAAACGTCAATGC
Organism: Protopterus annectens; assembly: GCF_019279795.1. Classification (NCBI taxonomy): domain Eukaryota; kingdom Metazoa; phylum Chordata; order Ceratodontiformes; family Protopteridae; genus Protopterus; species Protopterus annectens. The sequence continues at coordinate 1,458,198,383 of NC_056743.1, forward strand.
TAGGACTCCTCTTACTTAATATACTCATAAATGACACACAAGGCAACCACACATGCAACAATCATACCATATGTTGATGGCTCATCTAGTCTTTGTTCAGCCTCACTGCTGTTCAAATGCCGATCACCCAAAACTCCTTCTTCTTTTTCTGTATTGAGATCTATCAATCTAACAATCCCGACTATGTTTGAATCTCAATAATAATAATAAAAATAATTAATGATAATATCTTCCTCTAGTAACCTCCAGTCATCTAGTACTGCACTAAATCTACTCTATTTTAACAACACCAAAACAGAACAAGTCACCCAAACCAAGGTATTCCCTTTAGCATTTGTTCTGTCCATCCTGGCTTGGGACACTCAGCTCCCCTATTGGTTTAGCTTGGATTGGGCTGCTTCCACCACTTAGGACCTTTACTTTATTGCCACACCAAGTTACTGGGTGTCCCCGTGGATGAAAAACTTAAACTTCACCAGCACATCAATGATGTTGTTCAAATGACCAACCGCAGATTAGTATGCCATTATAAAGCTTGGCCATAACTCACTGACAACAGCAGGAAGGTAACTGCAGCAACATTCTTGTTTCCAAGCCAGCTGTATGCATCTACAATTATCTCTAACCTTCAGACTGCACAAATAAGCAAGCCTGAACAGTGCTATAATATAATAAATTAAGTAGATTTGCATTCATTCTCCCAAACCAACCGCATCATTACATCCCTTGTAAAACCTGAACTGGCTATAACTACCACACCACATATTATATACACAGCTCATAATGGCAAATGGAGAATAGTTGCATGACCACGCAATCATACACCAATGCACTGTACGGACACGTACACATATGCATAGATCTCTCCATATCCAATAGAACCAAGAGGCTCTCCTACAAAAAAATGGAAGCCAATCTGGTGGTCTCCTGCTATAAACATACTCTACAATTGAAGGAGAAAACTGATGCAGAATAAGGTGAAGTCCCAAAACATGAAAAACTCCCTTATCTGCCTCAACAAAAAGTTGAGATCCCTCATCAAATCCTCTAAAGTTAGCTATGAAAACAGAATTTCAGCAGTTAGTAAAGACAACCATAAGGACTTCTACAGTTATATTCAACAACAGCCTCACCTCAGGCTTTGTCCCTTCGAAATGGCGCACTGCTATAGTCATCCCTCTCCACAAAGGAGGAGCAACTACAGACCCTGGGATCTATTGCCCCATTAGCCTGATGAGTCTGATATGCATAGCTATGGAAAGCATCATCATCATCTTCTTTTGGCTGTTCCCATTAGGGGTCACCACAGCGGATCACCTGTTTCCATTTCTTACTGTCCTCTGCATCTTGCTCTGTTACACCAACCACCTGCATGTCCTCTCTCACCACATCCATAAACCTTATCTTAGGCCTTCCTCATTTCCTGTTACCTAGTAGATTCATCCTTAGCATCTTTTTCCCAATATACTCAGCATCCCTCTTCAGCACATGTCCAAACCAATGTAATCTTGCCTCTCTGGCTTTGTCTCCAAACCTTCCAACCTGGGCTGACCCTCTAATATACTTATTCCTAATCCTGTCCACCCACGTCACACCCAGTGCAAATCTTAACATCTTTAACCCTGCCACATCCAGCTCAAACTCCTGCCTTTTTGTCAGTGCCACTGTCTCCAACCCATATAACATAGCTGGTCTCACTACCCTCTTGTAGACCTTCCCTTTCACTCTTACAGGTAGTCGTCGGTCACAGATCACTCTTGACACTCTTCTCCACCCACTCCATCCTGCCTGTACTCTCTTCTTCACCTCTCTTCCACACTCACCGTTACTCTGAACTACTGACCCCAAGTATTTAAACTCATTCCACCTTCACCACCTCTACTCCATCCTCACCATTCTTCTATCCTCCCTCTCATTAACACACATATATTCTGTCTTAGTCCTGCTGACCTTCATTCCACTTCTCTCTAAAGCATATCTCCATCTCTCCATGGTCTCCTCCATCTGTTCCCTACTCTCACTACAGATCACAATGTCATCTGCAAACATCATAGTCCATGGGGACTCCTGTCTGATCTCATCTGTCAACCTGTCCATCACTACTGCAAATAAGAAAGGGCTCAGAGCTGATCCTTGATGTAACCCCACCTCCACCTTAAATGCATCCGTCAGTCCCACCGCAGTCCTCACAGCTGTCACACTACCCTTGTACATATCCTGTACCACTCTTACATACTTGTCTGACACTCCTGACTTCCTCATACAATACCACAACTCCTCTCTAGGCAGCATCATCATGGACCTAATAAACGAGGGCATAGGGAATCTCCAAACTCTGGATCCCACACAGTTTGGTTTTGTTAAGGGTAGATTGTGGTAGATCATGACTGCTCAACTTGGTCAACTTTTTTGAGTCAGTCACCAGATCTTTGGATGAGGCAAGGTAGTTTATACAGCCTACCTTGACCTGGCCTAGGCTTTTGATACCATTCCCCACTCAGGAATCATAGAAAAACTCACTAAGCTAGGCATCAACCCCTATATCACTAGGTGAGTTGCAAACTGGCTCACCAATAGAACCCACAGTGTGAAAGTAGTTGACTCCAAGTCAGACTGCTGACCAGTCATGAGTGGAGTCCCATAGGGTTCGGTCCTGGGTCCTCTCCTGTTTGGTATCTACTTCTCTGAAGTCCAGGCCAACACAAAGAGACTCGAAAAGTTCACAGACAGTTGCAAGTTGGGAGCTATTATTAACTTCCCGAGTGATGTTGATATCCTACAGAAAGGCCTCACTAAGACCAACGACTGGTGTCAGAACCATGGCCTTAAGCTCAAGGCCAAAAAATGTGTCGTCATCCTCTTTGGGAAAAACCCAGTTTCCATGAATTACCACATTGATGGAAGTCCATTGAACACAGAAGGCATTATAAGAGATCTGGGAACACAGGTTGACAGCAGCCTCAGTTTTGACCACCACATTGCCACTTTGGTCAGAAAGTCCTTCTATATGGCACATCTCATTACTAAGTGTTTTACATCCAGGAAGAAAGAGGTCATTGTCTCTCTCTACTCTTCCCTCATTAGGCCAATCTTTAAGTACAATGCCCCATTTGGCATATACCTCACTAGACACCTGTAGCAACTGGAGAGGCCACAAAAGTACCTCACAAAGAGGATCCTAGGCCTTAAGCACTTTTCCTATATTGACAGACTCAAAAAACTCCAGCTATTCATGGTCTCATATCGCCTACTTAGAGGCGATCTCTGCTTAACTTACAAAGCCATGTCTGACCCAGCTCTGCTAGAAATGCTACATCTAAAGTAATCCCAATCCCTCCACACCACACTCTCCAGAGACCTCAACATCATTACCACAATCAACAGAATGTACTGGAGGGACGGGTTCATAACCCAGAGACTACCCATGCTATTGAATAGACTTCCCATACATGTCAAGCCGAGCACCTCACTGGCCCTCTTCAAGAGAAATCTTGATGAGTGGATGGGAAATAGAAAATTCACCCAAGGGATTACTCCAGTGGATCTACTCAACAGAGGCACTGGGAACTAAGGTTGGGGGCATGATGCCAGGGTAATTCTATGGGCTAGGCTTGTAAAGGCTCCAGGGCCATTAGCCTAGTACACACCTATGAACCTATGAACATAATATACTATACTTTCTCTCAAACACTCCAGATATTAGTAGTACATTAAAAGGGTACACACCCAAAAGAAACTCCAAAAATCCAGCAACTCATATGAGCATTCCTTGCACTCAATAAACATAGCTAAATTATGAAAGAGCATTCCCTTCATGGTCAGACAAATAACCTACCTAATACATTTTAAACACAGCCTACATCAAATGACACTAGCATCTGGAACTGTTTTGAATCTCCAGGATAAAAATACCCAAATAATCAAGATTTCCTGTTCTTTCTCACTAAAACAACTACCTTTTTATATCTTACTAAAGTGATTTTTTTTGCATTCTTGTCATAAGAAATGCATGCTTTATTATTCTCCTATCATCTTACATATCAGTATAACTATGGATGCCTGCCACATTGTCTTAACTTCCAAATATTTGATGCTCTCTACAGCTTAGTTATGCTATTTCCTCTATACTGACAGCATCCCTCTTCAATGATGTATTGCAATGTGCACCAAAGTCACCTCTTAGAACTTACTACAGTTTATACCTTTGTGTGATATTTGTTGTTTATACCATTTAACGAATGGGTCCCTTTCCTAAGCTTGAGCTTGCATATATATCAAATGGCAGAACACTGAAGTGTAGAACATCAAACCAGCTTTTTATCATAAAACCAGGATTTCTTAGGATTGGGTGTTTGCCGATTCCCAATGTGGAGTGATCTTGGAGATGGTATAGTATTTATTTATTTGTTTATTTTGTGATGTTTGTATATAATATGCAGAAGGTTTGAGGATGCAGGGGGGGGGGGGTTTACTCCCTGCAAAAACACTATCTGTTTTCCGATAGAAACCCAATTTGATGTTCCGTGCTTCAATGTTCTACCATTTAATATTACAGAAGTTTGATCTTCTGACATAGACCCTAATGAATGTCAATACTTTTTCTTTAGCTCTTGTTTAAACTTTACTATATTGTATGTCTACTTTTTTTGAAGCTTTTCTGTTTGGGCCTCTGCTGAAAATGAGCATCATATCCAATCAGCCTTTCTTGGTAAACAAAAGCAAATAAATACATTTTAATATAGCCACAATTTATACAGTAATTAGAGGAAATTTAAGGCAGTATGTCTGTAACTGATAAAACATACTTAGTTTTTTTTTACTTTTATGGTTCTTGAACTAAAATTTTAAGACCTTACCAAGCCATCATTTCATTTATCAGTTAAAAATAAATATTTTATAATAAGCTTTATGTACATGTATGTAACTAACAATTATTTCATTCAGGCTTGAAAATGTAATATGCCTAAAATATTTCAAGATTTAGACATGACCAAACAAATGTTTACAAATCTGTGAAAACTGGAAATCATTATGTATTTTTTTATATAAAAGTAAGAGAGGAAGGTTGTATCATTCTAAAGTTAATTTCATACTCTGTCAGCATCTGAACTTGTAAGGCCATGTTAATTATCTTTGTCCTAAACTATACAGGCAAATCACTGCAAATGTTGATGCCATATTGATGCATTGGGTCTACTTCACGTTGTCGTAAACTGACAATATCGAATATGATATTGTCGGCACGACAATGTCGAAAGTTCAGAACATCGAGCAGGTAAACAGAAATCTCTGTAAGGGGGAGATTTCCATTTACCTCAATGTAGTGCAGTCTCGGAGTTGGTATATTTAAGTAGGGGGGTGTGGGGGTTGCAGGGAGGCTTGCCCCCTGCCTATGCTAGTTAGTTTTTTTTAATTGATTTATTTATTTTTTTATGTTATTCAATATTTTACTACTTTGATCAATAAAGTTTGACCTTTACTGATTCGATGTAGTAAGATTTCAATAGCATGATATAGACGAGATGCATTCATACCATGAAAATGTTTTCTGTTTTTTTTTTCCTTCTGCCAATACTTAGAAATCATTTGCCACAATGAGTATTTTAACATAAAACAGTCTTGAGGGATAGCCCTGCATAGCGTGTGTGTGTGTGTCTAGAGTGAGACATGGGGTACAGACAGCTGTATGTATCCTTGCCACAGCATAACAGGAGACCACTTCAGAGGTGCAGTGTCAGCAATTGTTTTTAATATTTCTTGCAACCTAATTAAATTTGTTGATTGGTAGTCTTTCATAGTCCCCTCATTATAATATTGTATTTCCTTGATATCTTCTTTGATATAAGCAATACAGTTTTCAAAATAATTTAGTTTTGGAGTAATCAAAGTATAGCAGTTTTCTCAAGTAGAAAGTTTTTCTTCATTTTCAAACATTCTTGCTTCTAAATTATGAATGACTGCAATGCCAGTTTAAAGAGAAGAATTGTGAGAACATTTTGTTTACTCTCATTTGCATTTCTTGTTATCCTCAGTTTAATAATGTTGCTCATGTCCATGTAATTCTTCCATCATGCATATTCAGTTCCTGCAATGTGCAACATGTTTGTGAATCCCAGGGTATAATTGTTAGCAAAACTGAGTATTTTTATTTTAATTATAAGTTATATGATTGAAATGTGTTACATGACAATTGTTTATACAAGCACTTATCTTTTTTTTTTTTTTGTAAGATTATATTATTCAAGACAGTCTGTATACTGTAGCCATGTGGTGAAGGTTTAACCATAAGACAATATGCTTTTTTAGTTCCAGCTAGAAAAAAGGTGAAGTATTACCCATTTTGACTGAGCAATAACCTGGAAAAATAATGATACAATCTGATGGGATTTTTCTTCTCCTAGTTGTATTTTTTTTAAGTAAGAAAAATGAAGTAAACATGCACATGCATTCAACAGATTCAGAATATGGCAATATGTTATGCTATTTAGATGTTGTAAAACAAAGTGAAATTTTAATGGTATTGCTACTGACCATTTTAGCCAAAATGATTGGATGAACACTGTTAAAAAAATTTAAGAAATGAGGTTTGGTAACAAAACAATTTGCGCAAGGACATCTTCAGAAGGGGGGGTTAGATAAATATATTAGTGGGAGTTAAGAGAGTAGGGGGATGTAAGGGTTAAATGGGGATTAGTGATGATTGAGAGGAAATGAGGTAAGGGTAGGGAGGGGCTTAAGGAGTTTATGCAAGTATAACTGGGTAAGGAGTCACATTTTGGTATGAACTTGATAAGGCAAGCTTACGTCTGAGATGACCTGTAGGTATTTTGGAGTACAGGTAGGCCTCATGTAAGAATGGGGCATGGGGGTACTGATTCAGTGATTTTTTTTTTTTTTATTTATTTATTTATTTTTCTCTGGGTAGGTTGAGTGTGTGCTTGACTGCTTATATTTTACTTTGAGAAAGGTGTGGGATGGCTGTAGAGTTTTTTTATTTGTTTTAAATGAGGGGTCTGTGAGGGAGTCTCAGTTTTTATGAGGCACCATGTTGATAATGTCAATGGGCTTTATTTTGTTGGGTGTTCAGTGCTTTGTAGTGGGGCTGTGTGTAGCATCTCTTTGAGGGGTTTTATTTTGTTACTGAATGGCAGCTTTGGGTTGGTGCGGCTGGTAGGGAAAAATCGTCAGTCACATTGGTGGCTGTGGTGCAGTAAAATGTTCCTTTGTGGTGTTTTGTTTTCCAGTTTGCAGAAGCATATCTGTGGCTGTGAGATACCTGCATGTGATGGCCATAGCACAAACTATCAATCTAGTGGTGGGCTTCCACATCCAGATTTTCTCAGAATGTTCAAATTTTTTCCTTGTCTAATCCTTAAGGATTTCTGATTTTCCGGTATCACTGGGATAATCTGAGGATTTATATCACTATGGAATGAAATACATTTGATTTCAGACCCAAGTCTTATTAAAAAAAAAAAAAAAAAAAAAAAAAAGGTATGTTAGTACAACCCTGTTACTCTAGCAGCTTTTTAAGTTTATAAGAGCAATGGTTAAATCTGTCCTATTTTTTGCCTTTGTCTCTGCCTACATGACAGCTTGGCGTGTAGTTAGCCATTTCCTACATGATGTCTACATGTGTATTTTCTGAGTGACAGGCTATATACATTGATATTTTTTAATAAATGGTATATAGTTATAATTAAAACTGATGATGCAAATGTTCACATTTTTAATAACTGGGGTATATTTTAATATTTAATTTGTGTTATTGTAAACATAAATATGTTAATTTAACTTTGCTAAATGCATGGTTTGGCCATCAAACTGTTACTGTAAATAAAGTGGACCAGTCATGGCCCATTTCATCAGGTTTTGTCCGTGTTTTCCAGAATTCTTGCACCACAGGGTTGGGAGGTATGTTTTCCTGTTAGTTGAGAGGGAACAGTGTAATGATTAAACAATTACATGGCTGAGTTCTCAGCCACATTACCCAAATTTGTTGGATCGGGGACTGTCTTGTCTTTTGGTTAGTACAATTATGTACTTGGTTGAAGCTGGCATAGTCAGTGGCACTGGCACCTGTTCTTCACTTTGTCAGGGTGTTGCAAGCCCAGTATACTGCCATTTGTCAGCTGGGTTCTTTAGGAGCAGTCATTGCTTTTTATGGTGTACCTTTCATTTGTTTATCATTTGCATTGATGATTTGTATAAAAAAAATGTTTTCTTAAGCCATGGTTTCTCATTCTTGTGTGGTTCCATTGGGGAGGGACCATGGCTTGTTGGGACTGTAGCTAGTGAAGCACCCACAAATAATGGTTGTTCACTCTGCATGCACAGTGGCATCATAAACCATTGGAGAAGGAGAGCTAGTGGTGGGATTTCCATTCGGCCATTCTGATTCTTTTAAGTGAACAGGGGTACACTTGTATGAACAGATGAGCATGCCGCTTAATTTAAAAAAATAAAAAGAGAGATCAGGTAGAAATATCTTATTTGAACATATCTGTCACCTGATGTGGGAGGTATTGGTTTTGGATTACCACAGAATGCCTACTTTTTGCTTCAGATTTGGTCCATTCTTCATAATATTTGGGATTGGATGTCACTGGATTAAATTGAGGATGTAGGTTCCTGAATGGGTACATGCAGGTGTTTCAAATTTGATAGCCTCTGCATTATGGCATGTTAACACACCCTGAATGAATAATCTTCCAAGTACAATAAAATAAAACAGTGTAATTTTGTTCATTGTGAGCAATATTGTTCTTAAACTGAAATTCGTACTGGAGGACAAGTGATTTATTTTATTCACTGCTTCACGATGCTTAATATTTCTGAAAGCTTTATTGATACATAATAGTTCTGAAGCGGATTTATTTAGAAGAGGAGGTATGTCTCCAGTAAATATATTCATATAATATATATATATATATATATATATATATATATATATATATATATATGTCATAGGGCATAGGGGTGTACTAAGCTACGGGCCCTGGAGCCTTCACAAGCCTAGCCCATAAAAGTGCCCTGGCATTGTGCCACCCGACGTTAGCTCCCAGTGCTTTTATCAAGTAGTGCCACCGGAGTAATCCCCGGGATGAACTTTCTGTTACCCATCCACTCACTGAGATCCCGGTCCATGTGAGGCAGAGCACCTCGCTGACTCTGTTCAAGAGAAATCTAGACCTGTGGATGGGAGATCGTAGGTTTACCCCAGGAATCATCTCTGTGTCACTGCTGGACAGAGGCACAACAAACTAATGGGCACAGTATTTTTTCATATAAGGGGTGGCGTAAGCCACAAAAATTTGGGCTAGGCTTATAAATGCCTTAGGGCAGATAGCCTAGTATAAACCTATGAACCTATAAGAGGGCCAGTGATGTGCTCTGCTTGACACGTAAAAGAAGTCTATTCCAGAGCATGGGCAGTCTCTGGGTGATGAACCTGTCCCTCCAGCATATTCTGTTGATTGTGGTAATGAGGCTGAGGTCTCTGGAGCATGTGGTGCGGAGGGATTGGGATTTCTTTAGATGTAGCATTTCTAACAGAGCTGGGTCAGAGATGGCTTTGTAAGTCAAGCAGAGATCGCCTCTAAGTAGGTGATATGAGAGAGAATAGTTGGGAGTTTCTTGAATCTGTCCATGTAGGACATGTGTTTAAGGCCTAGGATCCTCTTCATGAGGTACTTCTGTGGCCTCTCCAGCTGTTGCAGGTGTCTAGTGAGGTACATGTCAAATGGGGCATTATACTCAATGATTGGTCTAATGAGGGATGAGTAGAGAGAAATGATGACCTCTTTCTTCCTGGATGCAAAACCCTTGGTTATGAGATGTGCCACATAGATGGACTTTCTGACCACAGTAGCAATGTGGTGGTCGAAGGAGAGGTTGCTGTCAACCTGGATATACAGATCTCTTATAACACCTTTCAGTGTTTAGTGGCCTGCCATCAATGTGGTGATTAATGGGAAATGAGTTTTTACCAAAGGGACTGACAGCCCATTTTATGGTATTTAGCTTAAGGCCATGGCTCTGACACCAGTCATTGGTCTCAGTGAGGCCTTTCTGTAGGATGTCTGCACCATTTGGGGAGTTAATAATGGCTCCCTGCTTGCAGTTATCTGCAAACTTGGTCAGCAAGAGTTCCTCTGTGTTGGCCTGGACTTCTGCGAAGTTGATGCCAAACAGGAGAGGACCCAGGACCAATCCCTGAGGGACTCCACTTGTGACTGGTTGGCAGTCTGACTTGCAATCCGCTACTTTCACTCTGTGGGTCCTATCTGTGAGCCAATTTGCAACCCTTCTGGTGATGTAGGGGCTGATGATTAGTTTGGTGAGTTTATCAATAATTCCTGAGTGAGGAATGGTATCAAAGGCTTTGGCCAGATTGAGGTAGGCTGTGTGTACTGCCTTACCTTCATCCACAGCCATGGTGACTGACTCAAAGAAGTCAACCAGGTTAAGCAGGCAGGATCTTCCTTTAACAAAGCCAAATTGCATGGGGTCCAGGGTTTGGAGATTACCTATATCTTTGTTAATCAAATCCATGATGATGCACTCCATAGCTTTACATATCAGACTCATCAAGCTAATGGGACAATAATTCCCAGGGTCTGTAGCTGCTCCCCCTTTATGATGAGGGATGACTGTAGCAGTGTGCCATTCAGTAGGGACAAAGCCTGAGGTAAGGCTGTGACTGAACAGGGCACACAGATGTGGTGCCAGTTTGTTTTGTAGTTCATGGAGAACACAGCCCAGGATATTATCGGGTCCTGTGGATGCTGTATTCTTGGCCTTGGACAATGCAACTTTTACCTGTGCTGCAGAAATGCTGGGAACCTGGCATTCTTCCAGTATTGTGATTGGTCCTTTTGGGGGAAAGTGAGGGGGAAAGTTGGCACTGAATCTGTCAGCCAGTATGTTGGCAATATCTGTTGGCTCAGTATAGGAGGTACCATTATGCAATATCTCAGAGCAAATCTGGGTATTGCCATGGAGGTTCTTTATATAGCTATAGAATCTGCTGCAATTCTGCCTTCAGAGATGGCTTTAGAGGATTTGATAAGAGATCTCAACTTTTTGTTGAGGCTGATAAGGGAGTTTTTCATGTCTTGGGGCTTCACCTTTTTCTGAAACAGTTTCTTCCTTCTATTGTAGAGTTTATTGATGGCTGTGGACCACTGGAATGGCTTCATTTTTTTTGGAGGAGAGTGTCTTTGTTCTGTTGGGTATGGCTAGTTTCATGCATTTATGTACATATTCCTACAGTGCATTGCTGTATGATTCGGCGGTCACGCAGCTGTTTTCCATTGGAATGGGTGCCATGAAGTTAGCCACCTCTGTTTTTAGTTGCCCAAAGTCAGCTTTGGAGAAGTTTTTTTAAGGTGGTTACATTTGCGGGGGGGGGGGGGGGGGGATGAGATGTGGAGTTCCATGGTGATTAGTTTGTGGTCGGATCTAACCAGGGAGGAATTGACTATTGGTGTAGAGCAACAGTCACTCATATTAATTATAACCAGGTCAAGGATGCTGATTCTTCTAGTGGGGGGGGGGTCAGGATGAGCTGGTCCGGGGCATTGGAATTCATGAATTCCAGGAAGTGTTGGGCCAGTGCATTGGTACATGAGTAGTTTTTCCAGTTGATGGAGGGGTAGTTGATGTCTCCTAGTATGAGAGTATTGGGCTGGACCTTGATAGATTCCAGGGTGCTCAGGAACATCCCCCTCTCAGAAAATCCTTGCTGAAGTTTGTGTAGATTTTCTCGCCTACTTAATCATGAACATGCTTTTAATGGAGAAGTTAGAGAACTGAGAAGAATTTTGTTTTGCACATTTCGAACATTCCCACATAGTAGTCTCTGTTGCTAAATATGGAATAGAACTGCTTCTTTTTACCTAAGAAAAAAAGTTACATTTAGATAAATATACTGAATGCTGATGAGTGAACTAATTTCAAAAGGCTGAAAACGTGTCACTGACTTGGCTTCGCCCTCGGAGTTGGGTTTGGGTGAGATTTGGTGTTTGCTGCTTTGTGGGCTTCCATGGATTCTCTGGTAGAGGGCATGGGAAGCTGCCATTTTGCACGTTTGGTAAGACACTAACGGTCATGGAGGGGCTGGCGTGCTTTTCTGATTCTGGTCATAGGGGCACCATTAACCTGTCACCTCATGGGTGCAAGATGGGAAGGGGGAGGAGGAAAAAAAATGTGTGTGTGTGTGTGTGTGTGTGTGTGTGTGTGTGTGTGTGTGTGTGTGTGTGTGTGTGTATATATATATATATATATATATATATATATATATATATATATATTAGTAGATATTTATAATAGGTGCTGGATATTGGTTCGCGTCTGACAATGCATAGTTATATACACAGGACTGAGGTTGGAAGACAGTGATTGGTTTTGAGTTTCGGACTTCTTTCTCTTCACAAGGGTGGTTATTTCAGCAACTTTATGGGTTTGTCAGAGAAGTGTTTAAGGGTTGTTTTATGTTGGACATTTGTCCCTCTGTTTAAGAGGTTAAGTCATCCTTCTTAACTATATGGAATTTTTCAGAATGTCCAGGTTTTGTTTACATTTCTCTTTTCTTTGCAGATGCTGGTGCTATAATGGGTGTTTCAGCAGTTGGAATGCTACACAATGTGGTTACAGATGGTGTCAGCACAGAGGTCATATCAGCTGGTGGTTTGAAGGATGTGGTCTCATCAGGTGATGGGTGTTGTTGCAAGGGGGGTTTTGATTGCTGGAGCTGCACGGAGTGAGGTCATAGGTAGTTACACAGTTTTGACTTCTCATTTTGACATGAGAGCTTATGTGGTATCTGAGTACAGTATGGACTAGTAAGGATGACATATGTCAGGGGCTCGGTGAAGCAGATGTTTAGGTTTAATTGTGGAGAGTTTGGGGCTGCCCACAGATGGGGTACTGTCCTAATGACTAAGGTTAAGTTGGAGTTTGGGATCTTGATGATCAATTGATTAGTACAACAAGCTCCATGGGCAGCAGGGGGGTGGGGTTCTTTGCCCCTTTTGGTTTTACCATGGAGAGGGTTTTGGAATGGGGGAGTTGATTTCATCATGGAGAAGGTTTTGGAATGGGGAAGTACAAGGATAGGTGAATTCATAGATGGGGATGGGGTAACTTTGATGGCATCAAGGATTTCAAGCAGTAAGTAAAGTTTTAGGCTTCAGTGGTTTAGTGCCTACATGTGAGGAGACCTCTGGGTGTTAATTTTCCTTAGGCTCCAGGTTTCATGTAGTGCATGGAGGTTTGGTTACAGTAGGATATGGCTTTTGCCTTGTCAATGTTGCTTAGTTACAGGGGGGTGGTGTTGCATATGTTTGTGAGTGGCGTGTAGGTTTTGCACACTCATAGTGTGTGGGTAGGTATCTGGCTGTAAAGGTGACAGACGGGGAAGGCAGCTTGAGTAACTGCATTTGGAGTAGCCTGAATTTCTTACATGGGTAATAGATGGGGTTTCCTTAAGGATTTTCTATTGAATCAAGGAGTGTGGGTGTCAATTTGTAGGATTATTCATTTTTTACAAGGGAAGGTAGTGATTAACTTATAGCGCAGTAGACATGTGGGATGTGTAGGCTATTTAGTTTGTCTGATGCTCTTTTCCTTCGGCTGATAGGAGGTGGTGTGTTATATGTTTGACTTAAGAGTAGGTACAGTTTGTGGGAGCATTGCAGGTATGCAAGTGTTGGGGATAGGAACTAACTGTTCCCGTAGCTAGGCTAAAGTTGTAACGATTAAGCAAAGCATGCTTTTGGTTTCCTAGCAAATGTTTAGGGTTTGTTTTGTTAATGGATGCGAAGGTGACACATTAAAATTAAACTTTAAAGGGGAAAGCCAAGCTTACCCAGTGGAATAAGGATGTTGAGCATTTGGTAGCTGCATTGGATTGTTCATGGCGATTTGCATTGGTTACCAGTGTGGCAGGAAGATTGGGGTGGGCTATACTTTTGGGGTGATTGGTTTGTGGCTTGCTTGTGAGCATGATAAGCTAGCAGGGTGGGATGACTGGAGGAGGGTTGAAGTTAGTTTCAGTGTAACAGGCATCACAGATTTGGCATGGGGAATCTGGGGAGAATAGGGTCCATTTTAACTTGGGTAATATATCAGTGGTATGGGTTGTTGTACTGCTATCCAACACATGGCAGGTTAGGTTAGAAGGACTAGATGCATGTTGCAGGAGCCTGGGGCAGCAGTTAAGCATATGGGAGGGATGTTGTGAGTTAATTCAAGTTGTGTTATAGTGGTCAGGGGGTAGGAGATTGGTGGGACAGATTGTTGAGTCATGTGGTTCAGGTTTGTGAACAAGGTGAGGCATTTCAGTTGGTCAAGGAGGATTTAGCTGCAATTGCTTCAGTAGTATGGGTGCTAAGGTTATGTTAATTTACTAAATCTTGGATGGTGGCTCATATGCTGGAAGAGTTAGGTTAGGTTTGATAGGGTGCCAATTAGCAGATATTGCCTATTGTCAAAGTAAGTTTGTTGCAAGGGTTGGCATTTGGTAAATGGAAGGTCAATGGACTACGATTTGTGTGGTTGTTGTTTCATGGATGTATCAAAGATATTAACAAGGTGGCTTTTTTTATGCCAAAGGTTTCCTTGCTTTATAAGGATAGTGGTATGATGTAAGGATAACTATGCAATTGATCCATGCGGAAGAAAATCTCATTTTGGTCATTAGTATATCCATTGGGCTGAAAAAGGAGTTGCAGTTAGGCATGATGGCATGTCACTGACATGGCTTTGTATCAAGCGACATTGAGCTTAGAGTTTTGGTGGTTAATTGGGTAGGTATAGACCTGGGTGTGGATGGATTGAAGTAATTTGGAGGGTGGTTTGTTAGTCAGAAAATGCTATGATGTCATTAAATGTTTTCTTGTTTATATCAGGTAGATGGTGATGGCGGGGTTACTATTATATTGATTGGAAAAGAAGTTTCATTTTGGACATTAATAGGTACATCGGGCAATAAAATGGGGCTGCAGCTAGGCATGATGGTGAGCAATTGTTTTTGCATGGTTTTGTGTGTCATGGGTTTAGTGTTTTGGTGGTGAACTTGGCAAGTAATGACCTGGGAATCATTTTGAGGCTACTATCAGTTGTTAGGTATGTAAGGTCATGCTAGGTTATGGTTTGTCACTCTTGCATTGGAGAGGGATTAGGGTTTACTTTCAACCATTTAGGCAATTGGTCACTTTGGCCAATTATGTGATAGGGCTTTGGGAGGTGATGACACAGATCTGGTTTGGTTAGAGAGGATGGAGTACACCAACTGATGTTGGGTTAAGGCATTTTAATGAGTGGGTAGGTTGTTGGAAATTTGGTAGGAGAGAGGGGGGGAACAACCTGGTCAGGCTGGTGGTTGGAGAAGAGGGACAGGCTTGTCCTCTTCTGTTCCCCCTCTGATGTTGGATGATCATTTCCATGAGTTGGGAAAGGAAAGTGAGCAATTGGACACTGCTTCATAAGTAAAATAAGCAAACAGAAATAAGGACACTGTTTATGTGGTTGGATGTTTAATTCAATAAGTGATAAATGAAGTGAATGGTGGGATGTTGCTTCATAAGTAAGCGAGTGGAGGTATGGACACTGCTTATTGGGTCAGGATGAGTGAGGTCACACTGTCCTGGTTGACATTGCATGCATGTTTATGCTGTGATTAAAATCAGCTGTACTATGTTTCAGTTGCAATTGATAAATATTGGTTAAAAAAGTTATGTTTTTGGAAGTTTAATAAAGATCTTCAAACGTCATTCGGTGTGATGTGTTTTGAAGGAGACTGGGACAAATATGGCTTGGTAACAAACCATTTTGTCCAAGGACATCTTCAGAAAAGGGTTAGATAAATATATTAGTGGGTGTTAAGAGGGTAGGGGGGATGTAAGGGTTAAATAGAAATTAGGGATGAGTGGAAGGAAATGAGGTAAGGGTAGGGAGGGGCTTAAGGAGTTATGCAAGTGTAACTGGGTAAGGAGTCACATTTTGGTGTGAACTTGCTACCTGCCCTCCCTTCCCTTTTTTGGTGGAATACTGGAGATTGTGGTTATTTTATTGGTCTGGGTAGGGTGGACAAGAGGGACAGGCATGCCATCTTCAGTTCCCCCTCTGGTGTTGGATGTTCATTTCAATGAGTTGGGAAAGGAAAGGCAGCGGTTTGATGCTGCCTGGTAAATAAAATAAGTGAGCGGAGGTAAGGATGCTGCTTATTTGTCTGGGGGTTTAGCTCAATAAGTGGTAAATGAAGTGACCGACAGGACACTGCTTCATAAGTAAATAAGCAAGCAGAGGTAAGGATGCTGCTTACTGGTTGGATGTGTAATTCAGTAAATGGTAAATTAAGTGAGTGATGGGACTTTGCTTCATAAGTAAGCAAGTGGAGGTATGGACGCTGCTTCCTGTGTCAGGATGAGTGTGGTCATGCTGTCCTGATTAACATTACATGGATGTTTATGCTGTGAATAATATCAGCTATACTATGTTTCAGTTGCAATTGATACATATTGGTTAACAAAGTTGTGTTTTTGGAAGTTTAATAAAGGTGAAACGTCATTCAGTATAATATGTGTATTGAAGAGGACTGGAACAAGGATGGATTAACCACCATAGATGGGTGATTCTGGGGGTGTATGGGGATACTATTCATCTGCATAATGTATTGCTTTAAACTTAATTTATGTGCAGATTTAAATATCTGCATGCTAATTATGAGATTGAATGGTTAAGGTAAGCTATTCAATACTAGTTTTTACAGGTGCATGCACTACTACATTATTAATATAGAAAGATATATTGAATGTGTCTACATTCATGCATTTGCCATTTGGTATCATATTCTTACCACTTCTGTGTTACAAAATATAGTGAAAATTAATCATACTAAGAACAACCAAATATGTTAACATTTGAGTAAATGTTTATCTTAAAGGTACTGAAGAAACATGCCTTACTAATATTAAGTGCCTAAGAAAACATATGAAAAGTCATAACTAAGCAGCAGTTTGAAGAGCAGTTTGAAGATGAATTGACTGAGATTTATAAACAAGTTGACTGGTATGCAGATCCATGCACCATGGCTTGTGTATTATGTATGCATATCATGATTCATAGACAGTGGCCTGTTAGTATCACAGTTGTGTGCTAGCAGGCTGTGAGAGTTTTTGTGTTGCATGTAAATGCAGTAGTCAGAGTTGAGCCTTACTCTAATAAGGCCCACAATCAGCCCAGTGCACTGATCATTTAGGAAATCATGTAGCGCAGATATCATGTACTCCATGCTATGTAAATTACCACGAGCAATAGTGCAGAAAAGGAGTAAGTGTGTGCTGCTAGGCAACAGCAACAGCCAGCATCTGTGTTTTTCATTGGTAGAAATCTGTTCAGGGGAAGTAAGGCTTCTTCACCCTGCTCCCCAATCTGTTCAGTGGAAGTAGGACAGCTGTAAACTGCACCCCTCTTTTCCCATGCAGCTTGCTAGTACTGGTAGGTAGTAGTACTAGTAGTCATAAATGTATGCATGGGAGTGTGTGTGTGTGTGTGTGTGTGTGTGTGTGTGTGTGTGTGTGTGTGTGTGTGGTTGTGTAGGGGTGATTTCCAACCTCATTCATTTGCATCCTGCCTTGAATGCTTACATCTCTTTTATGTGAGCATGTAATACAATCTTTTTTTAAATGCATCTGTTAATAGATAATAACAGGTAATCTGAAATACATTTGGTGGAGCCGATCTCCCTGTGAACAGGACAGGTAGCTTGGGCCTTCAGGGAGAAACACTTCCCAATTTGTTGTCATCCCTCATGACACAGAGCACCAGTTTGAATTTAAACATTTATTAGATCTGTCCATCTATGATGATGATATTGAACTTTTGTTTCATTTATATAATTATTATTGCATCTGTCCTGAATAGTGATCTAAATGCTGTCGAAAGATTGCATGTGTTTTGCCTTGCATTTCTTAGTTAAGTCTAGACAGCTAATGTGACTCTGCCTTAATATTTAGATATCTTTGTTTAGCTCTGGCCATGAGAATTTTGCACAGTGTTCCTGGTATAGCTTCTCTACAGTAATATAAAATGACTATATCATACACCTGCTACTGGAATGATCCAACTGAATGTACAGTCTAGTGTGTTAATGACATCAGCTGCAGCAATCCTCCTTTAAATTATATTGTTAAACAATCAGACAATCATACCATTAAGGTCATTCAGCCTATCCAGTCTCTTACAGCCTCATTATCTTAACCTGTCTTCCAGGTACTGCTGTTTACAACTGTTCGCACATCCACAAAGATAGATGCTTTCCATTGTACACTGTTTCATACTTTTCAATTCCTAACATTCTGGTTTCTGGATTTCCAGTGTAATTTATGGTTACATACCAGTTTTTTTTTTCAATGTGCATGCTGCCATCAGTTCTGAATCTCAAAAGCTACACCTAAGACATTCATAGGTTCATAGGTAGGTACTAGGCTTTCTGCCCAAAGGCATTTATAAGCCTAGCCAGAATGTGTTGGCTTTCACCACCCCCTTAGATTAGTTCCCTATGCCTCTGTCCAGCAGAGCCATTGAAGTGATCCTTGGGGTAAACTTTCTGTTTCCCATCCACTCGTCAAGGTTTCTCTTGAAGATTGTTAGTGAGGAGCTCTGCCTAATGTAGATTGGAATCTTGTTCCAGAGCATGGGAAGTTTCTGGGACAGGAATCTATCCCTCCAGCACGTCCTATTTATTGTTGTGGTGAGGTTTAGATCCCTAGAGCGTGTGGCTTGAGGGGATATGGTTTTCTTTAGGTGGAGCATGTCCATCAATTCTGGGTTGGACATGGCCTTGTATGTCAGGCAGAGATCACCTTTGAGTAGGTGGTATGCAAACGAGTACAGCTGGAGTTTCTTCAGTCAAGCTGCATAGGGCATCTGTTTGAGGTCAGTGATCCTCTTGGTGAGGTACTTCTGTGGTCTTTCCAGCTGTTGCAGGTGTCTTGTAAGGTACATCCCAAATGGGGCGTTGTACTCTATGATTGGTCTGATGAGTGATGAGTAGAGGGGCACAATGACCTCTTTTGATCTGGATGAAAACCCTTTTGTGATTGGGTGGGCCACATAGAAGTATTTTCTAACCACTTTGGCAATGTTTTTATCAAAGGAGAGATTACTATCTACTTGGGTCTCCAGATCCCTTATTACGTTTTCCATATTTAGGGGACTACCAACTATGTGGTAGTTTGTGGGTACTTTGTTTTTTCCAAAGGGAATGACTATGCACTTTTTGGCATTTAGCCTGAGGCCATGACTTTGACATCAGGTATCCATCTCAGTGAGACCCTTTTGGATGATGTCTATGTCAGTCGGAGAGTCAATTATAGCCCCTAGTTTGCAGTTGTCTGCGAACTTGGTCAGCCATAGTCTTCCTGTGCTTGCCTGTACCTCTGAGAAGTATATGCCAAACAGGAGGGGTCCTAGGACTGAGCCCTGGGGAATGCCATTTGTAACTGGTTTAGAGTCAGACCTAGCTCCCGCAACTCTCACCACGTGGGTTCTGTTCATGAGCCAATTGGCAACCTATCTTGTGACATAGGGGTTTATGTTCAGGCTGATGAGCTTGTCTATAATACCAGAATGGGGAATGGTTTCAAAGGCCTTTGCGAGGTCTAGGTAGGCTGTGTGTACCACCTTTCCCTCATCTATAGCCTTGGTAACTGTCTCAAAGAAGTCCACCAGGTTTAGGAGGCATGATCTGCCCTTAACAAAGCCAAACTCGGTAGGGTCCAGTGTTTGGAGGTTCCCAATGTCTCTGTTAATGAGTTCCATGATGATGCGCTCCATAGCCTTGCAGACCAAGCTAGTCAGGCTTATAGGGTGATAGTTCCTCAGGTCTGTTGTGGCTCCACCTTTGTCGAGCGGAATAACCATTGCTGTGGGCCACTCTATGGGTATGTGGCCTGAGGAGAGGCTGAGTTTGAACAGTGTGTTTAGGTGAGGTTAGTTTGTCTTTGAACTTGTGTAGGACGCAGCCTGGGACACCATCCGGTCCCATTGATGCTGTGTTTTAGGCTTTGGAGAGGGCTGTTTTAACCAGAGTGTCTGTGATTTCAGGGACTCTACATTCTTCTGGTATGGTTATGGGCCCTTTTGGGGGTGAGAGTGGGGTGAAGTTTGCACTGAACCTGTCTGCCAGGATGTTGGCAATATCGGTTGGTTCAGTGTATCTTGTACCATTCTGCACTAATTCTGAGCAGATCTGAGCATTGCTACTTAGATTATTGGCATAGTTAAAGAATGCCTTGCAGTTATCTTTTGAGTCCTTGGCAATTTTTCTTTCGAAGCTCACCTTGGATGATTTTATGAGGGATTATAGTTTCTTGCTGATACTGATCAGGGATGTCTTCCCTTCTTGGGATTTTACTCTTTTCTGTACTAGTTTCCTCCTTCAGTTGTATAGCTTGTTTATGGCAAGGGTCATCTAGACTGGTTTCCTTTTCTTAGAGGAGTGAGTCTTGGTTTTGCTTGGGATAGCACAATCCATGCATTCTTGTAGGTGCCCGAAGAATGCATTAGTACATGATTATGCAGCTTGGACAGCATTATCCTTTAGCATGGGAGCTTTGAAACTTTCCACCTCGGTCTTAAGTAACATGAAATTTGCTTTTGAAAAGTTTATCATAGTGGTTTCCTTGTCCGGGGGTGGAATGTGGATATCTAAAGCAATTTGTTTATGGTCAGATCTAGCCAGCAAGGTTTTGACCTCCGATGTGGAACACTGGTCACCCATGTTGGTGATGACCATGTCCAATATGTTGTCACCTCTGGTGGGAGTGTTGAACAGTTGATTCAGGGCATTTGAGTTTATAAATTCTAGGAAATTTTGGGCAAGGGAGTTAGTACTTGACTAATTCTTCCAGTTAATGTTTGGGTAATTGAATCTCCCAACATCAGGGTGTTTGGTAGGACCTTTATGTTTCCCAGTGTTTCCAGAAATGTGGAATGGGGGTCCTGGGACATGATGGGTGTTCTGCAGCAAGCTATAATTTGAATTGCAGTTTTGCCCATTGTTAGTTGCACATGGATGATCTCTGAAGCATCATGCTGTGCCACTAACCTGGAGGTGTGGGTATCCTTGATGAATATAGATACTCCCCCGCCTTATTTCGGTCCGGGTTCTGTGGCCGAAATGTATGGTACGAGTTGTAGCCTGGTAGTGCTGAGCTGGGGTGCTCTCTGGAGCCTTAAACCAGGTTTCTGTTACTGCACATATATTGATTTTCTCCATACTGAGGAGTGACTCGAGTGCATGCATTTTGAGGTTTAGACTTCTGGCATTGAGTAGCATTATCCTCAGATTTTTGTTACTTGTGCTATTTACGGCGGTGGGTTTGTCTTTTGAGCCTTGCCTAAAAAGGCACTATGGGGGTGGCAAGAGCCTTGGCCAGTATTTAAAAGCCTAAGGGTGACAGGTGCAAGCTGTCTCTAGCGAAGCAGTGTGGCTTGTCGAGCATGTCATCCGAGGCAGACAGACACTGGATCCCATTTGAATGCCACTAGTAACTTAGCCAGTTGTTGAAATTGATAATTTTTTTCATTATACTGTGGTATCATTCTTGGTGAGGGCAGGATGCTACTCAGGCTCAGGGTCATACCGGCCTGGGCTACATGATCAGAGAACTCCTCCATTTCTCTTTTCATGTAGTCCAGGGAGGTACGGCTCAGGTCATTCACACCAACATGGACAGTGACAGGGTCGTATTTGTACTTGTTTTGGAGTGACCTGAGTGCTTGTGTTATGTGGCGGATCCTGGCACCTGACAGGCAGCTAACAGTAACCTTCTCCTTAATCAGCCTAGTGAGTGGGAGTCAGTGTGCCTGACTATAGAGTCACCTATTACTAGTATGTTGGGTATGTTATTTTGCCTTAAGGGCTGTGATTGCATAGCACACTGGTTTTGTGAAGTATGTGTTTCATGGTTTGTGTTAGGGGGTGGAGGTTGCTTGGATGTCTGCTTTGGAGGTCTCTGTTGCTTTTACAAATTTTTATTTAGAGCCTCCAAGTATGTTTTCATGTATTTATGTGAATTTTTTGCATTAAATCAGACATGTAGCAGATTCTGCAGCAGCGTACGTAAAACTACACAAAACTCTGTTGGTATCTTATCTTGGAGACCTGTCCCATTTCCATTTTATTCTTCTAGACCTATTTTGTTCTTGCCCCCTGTATAAGATAACTAAACATCAGTGTCTACGCAGTATATCAGATGAATGCCTTGAAAAGTATACAAGTATAAAATCTACTGGATTAGAGTCCCATGAGCAGCTTGCCTTTAATCTAATGAAGGCAATGGTTATCTTTTACGGAGAAGGAAGAAAGCACCATTCATCATTTTACAACCTCAGAAGAAAGTAACAACAAAAACAATAGCTCTAGATATAATGGATATATCTCCACCTTGCTGTTCAGTTTAGTTAGTCTCTTCAAGGCCAGTGGAAATCATTGTCATTCCCTGAGTTAATTTATGACTCTGTGCAACACTATGTAACATTAGTTTATTTGTGATGCACGAACTACACTATGACATTAATTTTCATTTATTTTTACCAGGTTGAAGATGATATGACAGAACTTAAATGTGCCTTTTGGAAAACTGATGACAACAATAATAGTAAATGGTCCACTGAAGGATGTTCCCTTTATAGCACAGAATCCAACAAAACATACGTAACATGTAAATGTACCCATTTAAGCAGCTTTGCTGTTCTACTGGCACTGAGTGATACTGTAAGTTTTCTTTTATATACTGACATTTATTTTCTTTTATTTAGTGCATACTCCTGACTTTTGTTTAATATTGACTTGTTTAAATTCCATTGGTTTTGTAAACTGCTGTGTAGTATACAACTATAATAAAGTTAAGCTGAATGGATTTATTATACAATGACTTTCCCTACAACAGGAAAGTTATATATAAAAAAGCAATAGAAAATTAAAATGGAAAGAAGTCTTTTGGATTTGACATTTTCTACAGTATGCCTTTTTTCTTTTTCAGATACAGTCTAAAAGCTAAACAATCTATTACATTGTTAAATGTTTTCTTAATAAATGAGACTTAGAAAAAAAAAAAATATATCATTAATTACATTTTCTGACATTTTCTGCCAGATTCACAAATAGGAAGCACTAGCAAAATGCTAAGCAACAGAATCCAGTGTTTCTTTTAACTTTCTGTTTTTCACAGACTAGGGTTAGATATGCACAATAACATTTAATAAAAATGACTACCGAGCCATGTTATACCCACTCTGTGAAATACAAAAAGTAAAAAAAAAAAAAAAAAACAAAAGCAGCGGATGGCATTGCATAGCTCATTCTGAACAGTAATTATTTATGACGTTTCTTACCTTTACTCATTACAGATGTTCCCTTTTTTATGGTATGTCTTTATAAACTGAAATGACTGCATGGGTTTCATAATTGTGTTTCCACTTTAAAGTCTTTTTTTCAGATCTAGATTACAGCATCATTCACAGGGTTACTAGGAGAATCAAATTAGGAAAAATGAGTAGAGTGTTACAGTACACAGCGGTGATTACATATGTATTAAAAACGAAATAAATAACGAGGCAAGGATTCATAGACAAGTGCTATACAGGTACACAGCATTAGTTTTTGTGGAGGTCACTGTGTGAAGAGCTGCACAGCAAATTAGACATGTTAGGCATTGAATATTGCCAAACCAGAGAGCAAAAAATTAGAGTGATGTATAGCGATAATGGGAAAAGCAGCATTAGGTTGTTGTTGTTCAGTGGGAACGGCACTACAGTACCATGTGTCAACAATGTGAAGGGTGCCACAGGTGTGGCAGGTAAGAGAAAAAGAGCACTGCACACTAACATGCAATGTGCTAACACATAACTGTGGGAGCAGCACTACAACACTATGTGTCAACAACATGAAGGATGTCACAGGTGTGGCAGGTAAGAGTAAGAAAGCACTGCATGCTAACATGCAATGTGCCATCACATAACTGTGGGAGCAGCACTACAGCACCGTGTATCAATAGCGTGAAGGATGTCACAGGTATGGTAGGTAAGAGTAAGAGAGTAATGCACACTCATGTGAAATGTGCCACCATCTAACTGTCGGCACAGCACTACAGGACCATGTGTCAACAACATGAAGGATGTCACAGGTATGGAAGGTAAGAGTAAGAGAGCACTGCACACTAACATGCAATGTGCCACCACTTAACTGTTGGGACAGCACTACAGCACCATGTGTCAAGAATGTGAAGGATGTCACAGGTATAACAGGTAAGAGTAAGAGAGTTACGCACATTAACATGCAATGTGCCACTACATAACTGTGAGATGTGTTAATCTAGAACAAGCAGCACAGCATAGCAGCCAGCCCACACATCAGTGTGGATTTGTATAGCAATATAGCAACTAATCATAGTTCATCGTATGTATTGGGAGGAAATTGGGATAGGTAACAAAGTAGGAAATGAATTAACAGCAAACTGAGAGAAACACATAAGGGAAACCATAGTGTATGTAAGTTAGGTGGGCGAAGAAGGAAGTGCAGTTTGATTTGGGAAAGACTCCCTTTTGTGAGTTATACAAAATACGGATTGATGAGGAGTATAGTGAGGGATAGCAATGGATGTAATAAAGGGTTCAGGCCTGGTAGTATGGGCAGACAAAAGTAAGGGAAGACGGTGAATAGATAAATACAGATGGTGTAAAAATGGTGATGGGGAGAATTTGACAATGAACAAAGAATGAGACTTAAG
Organism: Protopterus annectens; assembly: GCF_019279795.1. Taxonomy (NCBI): domain Eukaryota; kingdom Metazoa; phylum Chordata; order Ceratodontiformes; family Protopteridae; genus Protopterus; species Protopterus annectens. The sequence continues at coordinate 1,458,223,183 of NC_056743.1, forward strand.
TTATGGAAAGCACCATCATAGGATCCTGGCATGGTTTGATGCTAATCTGACCCATGGGGAAACACACCCAGGCATCACTCATAGGTTTCATAGGTTCATAGATTGGTACTAGGCTATTGGCCCCAGGGCCTATACAAGCCTAGCCATAACAATTCCCTGGCTATTTCTTCCCACACTATTTTCTTCCCTGGACCCCTGTCTAGCAGGGTGACTGACGTGATCCCCGGGGTGAATTTCTTTTCTCCCATCCAATCATCAAGGTTCCTTTTGAAGAGGGGGAAAGAGGCGCTCTGCTTGACATGTATGGGCAGTATATTCCAGAGTCTGGGGAGTCTCTGGGTCAGGAACCCATCCCTCCAGCATATTTTGTTTACTGTGATGACAAGTTTTAGATTCCTGGAGCATGTGGCTCTGAGGGATTGGGATTTCTTTAAGTGTAGCATGTCCAACAGCTGTGGGTTTGGCATAGCCTTTTATGTTAAGCAGAGATCACCTCGGAGTAGACGATATGCGACAAAGTATAGCTGGAGTTTTTTAAGGCAGTCAGCATAGGGCATCTGCTTTAGACCTGTGATTCTTTTAGTGAGGTATTTCTGCGGCCTTTCCAGTTGTTGCAGATGTCTTGACAGGCACACACCAAATGGGGCATTGTATTCTATAATGGGTCTAATGAGGGACGAGTACAGTGGGACAATGACCTCCTTTTTCTGGATGAAAAGCCCTCAGTGATGAGGTGTGCCACATAGAAGGATTTTCTGACTGTTGTGGCGATGTGGTTATTGAAGGAGAGACCACTGTCCACCTGTGTCCCTAAGTCTCTTATCACACTTTCTGTGTTTAGTGTACAGCCACCTATGTGATAATTCACGGGTACATGTTTTTTCCAAAAGGGGATAACTATACATTTCTTGGCATTGAGCCTGAGCCCATGGCTCCGGTACTAAGCATCTGTTTCTGTAAGGCCCTTTTGTAGAGTATCCACATCATTTGGGGATTCAGTAATGGCTCCAAGTTTGCAGTCATCTGCAAACTTTGTTAGCCAGAGTCCCTTAGTGTTGGCCTGTACTCCAGAGAAGTAGATGCCAAACAAGAGAGGTCCCAGGACTGAACCCTGAGGTACTCCACTTGTCACTTGTCTGGAGTTGGATTTGGAGTCAGCTACTTTTACAGTGTGGGTTCTGTCAGTAAGCCAGTTGGCAACCCATCGAGTGACGTAGGGGATTAATGCCCAGCTTAGTAAGTTTATGTATGATTCCAGAGTGGGGAATGGTGTCAAAGGCCTTGGCGAGGTCCAGATAGGCTGTGTGGACTGCCTTACCCTCATCCACGGCTCTGGAGACTGATTCAAAGAAGTCAATCAGGTTCAAGAGACAAGATCAGCCCTTCACAAACCCAAACTGGGTGGGTCCAGTGTTTTAAGGTTGCCAATGTCTTTGTTTATAAGTTCCATGATAATATGTTCCATGGCCTTGCAGATCAGGCTTATCAGACTGATGGGGCAGTAGTTCCCGGGATCCAAGGTGGATCCCCCCTTGTGAAGTGGGATAACTGTAGCTGTACATCACTCAGTGGGCAAGAAGCCTGAGGTGAGGGTATGATTAAACATGACACTTAGGTGAGGTGCCAGTTCATTTTGTTGTTCATGTAGTACACAGTCAGGGATATCATCTGGTCCCATGGATGTTGTATTCTTAGCTTTGGAGAGTGCGTTTTTTACCCATGTGGCTGTTATTACTGGAATTTGGCAATCTTCCAGTATTGAGATGGGCCATTTAGGGGGTGAGTGGGGGGGGGGGTGAAATTGGCACTGAATCGATCTGCCAGGATGTTGGCAATATCCTTGGGATCAGTATATTTAATGCCATTCTGTTGTAGCTCAGAGCAGATCTGAGCATTGCTATTTAGATTCTTGACATAGTTATAGAATGCCTTGTGGCTGTCTTTGGAATCTTTGGCAATTTTCTTTTTGTAATTAGCTTTGGAGGATTTTATGAGGGATCTCAGCTTCTTACTGAGGCTGGTAAGGGAGTTTTTTTGCATCCTGGGATTTTCCTCTTTTCTGCAACAGTTTCTTCCTTTTGTTGTAAAGTTTGTTTATGACAGGGGACCACCAGATTGGCTTCCTTTTTTTGGAGGAGAGCATCTTGGTTCTATCTGGGATGGCACAATTCATGCATGAGTGGATGTGCTCATACAGTGCCTTAGTGTAGGACTCAGCAGTCAAACGTTTAGTTCCCTTCTGCATGGGTGTCATGAAGTTTGTAACTTCTGACTTGAGTAGCATGAGGTTGGCTTTGGAGAAGTTTTTTGTGGAGGTTTCCTTACTGGGTGTTGAGGGTGGGATGTGGATGTTAAGGGTGATTAGCTTATGGCCTGATCTGACCAATGAGGGGGTGTCCATAGGTGTGGAGCATCAATTTCTCATGTTGGTAATGACCAGGTCTAGGATATGGATGGTGGTGTTATGGACTGGGTGCTCTGCTGTTGGTTTTATGGGTGGGGCCTGGTGATCACATGACTTCACCAGTCATTGAAGGCGGCTGTCCAGATTGATAAGGAGGGCATCCATCTACCAATACACCTCAGCAGTCATGTACCTCTTCAACTGCCACCAGAAGACTGATGGAGACTTCTGTCCACTTTCAGAAGGAAGATTTTAACTCACCCATAAGGAGAAGCAGACACAGAACCAGTGAATCGTGGTTTCTGTGCTGAAATGCAAACTGAGTGGCCATTTGTTATTCAGCAACAGAAGCAGCAGCCAACACAGGCAGAAATGACAACAGCCTCATCATATTCTCCTGCACAATAAGACCTGCAGAAGAATGAAAAATGGAAAAAATTCCACATATGAGTTACAAATACAATTATAGTTATATAGCAAACTGACAGATATTATGCATGCCTTACTGCTGGAACAGAAGTTCATGTGTTATTGCCAAGTAATCATGTTCAGATGTTACTCCTCTGTCGCTCAGAAATAATTGATGTGCTCTTAAGTATGTGAAAAAGACAGCTAAGATAGTAGAAGGCAGTGGTACTGACAAAATGCTTACAATACACATTAGGCTTCCTCTTTTGAACCTCTGCCTTTCATTGCAATTCTTTAAATTCTAGCAGGTTAACCAAGTCTCCTCCCTTGAGGAATGAATCACCATGTCCACAACAAAAAGTAAAAACGTTTTGAAAATTTTCAAACAGATAAATGCATTGTTGGAACAGTGTTTTCTGATGTTATATATATGCTCCCTTATATGATACCAAAATTTATGATTAATTTTGCCCACATAAAATTCTACACATGATGAACAAACAGCAACATAGACTATGTAGGTGGTGTCACAAATGATTCTACCAGGGCAAGCCAAACTATCAGGGCAAGCCAAACTAAGATTAGATGTATGTAATTACCCAGGTTTAATGAATATTAGTAGTTATTTAAAAATCAGGGCAAATAGGATGTGAATGTTGGTAGGAAATATGTGTATTTGTGCAATAATTCTTTTTCTAGATGTATATTTCTAGATAGATTCTGCCTTTATTCCTCTATATATTTCCTATTGCATTTATTTTTAATTTGATACTTAATTGAATGTTTTTAGACATGTCCATTGTGGGAATGATTTTTATTAAAATTATTTAGCTGATAATTGTCATTAATTATTTTAGTGTACAATGTAATTGTTAAATGAATTTAATGAATGGCCAATGATTGGTTGTGTCACAAAAGGAAATATTGTCAGCCTAGCTATCTGGAATTTTGTAGATAATTGTATCTCATTTGTGAATATTGATATGATTTATATAGAAATGTAACAAAAAGGAGATACAAAATTCTAGATAGCTGCGCTGGCAGTAAGTGGTTGTGTGTCATTTGTGACTATCAACATGATTCATATGCCTGTGTTACAACTGTATTAGAACTATATGTCACATTGTATAGACATGAGTGCTGAAGAGATATTTTTATGCACTATTATAACAATATATATATATATATATATATATATATATATATATATATATATATATATATATATATATAGATATATATATTAACAGGGGAGACTGAAACACAGGAGATTAACTTGCAAAACTTCAGAAGAATGGTTAAGGTTAAGTTACTTTATAGCTAGGCCATAAACAAAAGGATGCTATCTTTCAGTTTCAGTCAACAATAGACAGAGTGTCGATACTAGGGGATTCTCTGTGTTGTCTTGAAAGAGTGATAATTACTAGACTCGAAATGTAGAAGTATATTTTGTTTCAGGACTTCCAGGATCTGCAAACACCTGAGGAAAAGCCTTTGATTATATATTTTCACAGGTAGATGCTAAATGGTACCTCAATAGTTATTTTTTGAGCCTGGGAACTAAAGTCAGATGACAAGAAATGATGTCATGCTGCAAGTATCCCAACAGCAATAGTTGAGGTATTCATTTAAGAACTCTCTGAGAAAAAAACTGTGCATTTTGTATTTTGCCTTTGACCTGGCAGCATCAGCTGGGAAAACCCAATACCTCACACTTGCCTTACTCTGTAAGTAAGTTTCTAAGGTATAGTAATTCTTTTAGATATAGTTAGGAATATAGTAAAGGTTATTTTAGATGCTTCTTCTGTATTTATTTGAGACTATCCTGCAATATTGTTTTAAATATGTCCTGTGATTTTTGAACTCTGGAGTCACTGTGATGATTTACTGATATTTTCTTGTTCTTTTATTATTTATTATTAAATATATTTAAACCTACCTTTGCGGCTGATATTTTTGAGACATATTTAAGCTCTTAGAGTACTTGGATATCTATTTGGTGACACTGTGCAGGCCACTCCTAATAACCTTGCTCTTGGTCAAACTACCATTTGGATTAAAAGTAACATTACACAGTAGGCTTAGCCACCCTTTGCTAGGGACCTTAAAGTAGCTGATAAGTAGTAGCTGGTGGTTGTGAAAACTACCTTATAGTCTGGGCAGAAGGGGGCATAGATAGTAAACATGTGCCAACCTTCTTCAGGTGTGTGTGTGTGTGTGTGTGTGTGTGTGTGTGTGTGTGTGTGTGTGTGTGTGTGTGTGTGTGTATGTGTGTGTGTGTGTGTGTGTGTGTGTGTGTGTGTGTGTGTGTGTGTGTGTGTGTGTGTGTGTGTGTGTGTGTGTGTGTGTGTGTGCGATCAAACCTCAAAGTGTGTGTGTGTCAGTTACCTGGGCAGGGACACAAAGCACTGGTTGGACAAAGAGGGTGCTGGAGATTTTGGTAGCTGTGGGGAACTGGAGAAAGAAGGAAAAAACAGGCATACACTGGCTATGGTCTCTGTGTGCTCTTAAGGGAAATTGCATTTTACTGTGTGTGCACTTGTCATCCTCCCAATGTGTATGTTCTCCACTGTTGCCAGTGATGAGGACTGAGGCTCCTTGATTACTGGGCCAGTGTTGGGGCATCACAGGATGAAGTCCCTTTAAATTACGGTATGCTAGTGAATTGCACAACTCTGATGAAATCTCCCTTTCATTTGTGATGAAAGCGCTTGTGGTGTTATTTGTTGCTCAATAAAACATTTTTATACATGGACATGAGTTTGTTGTTTACTGAGGTATTGTTGCCCTGGTTACATTGGGTCTGTGATTTGGAGAACTTTATACTACAAGGAGTATGGCCTGGGTTGTGAGATGGAAGCTGCACTTCATGTCTGGTTATTACTTTAAAGCTGTTGGTTTATTAGATGCAAATGTTGCTGCCTGCTGCTGCCTTTGCATAGAGGCATAGTGGATGCAACAGTTTTTACAGTTATCAATCACTTGAGGTGCTGTATCTTTTTTGTGACTTGTAATACTCACTGGGAAGCTAAACAGTCCTCATGTGTTCCAAATAACTAATATCGTGTCACCGATCAATAGCTTCAGATTAATCTTTGATGTGTCTACCAAAACATTGCTGACATGCATGGCACCATTGTGAGGCAGCCGATATAGACACTGTACCACACCCAGCATATGACAGCTAGTTGCCACAGTACCTCATCTGTGGCAGTGCAGTTGTATGTGCCCTGTTGCATGTACTCTGCCATTAAAAACATCATGTGTGACACCCTTAATAGGGTTTCACTTCTCAACAATGAAGCAATGCTTTATTTATCAACTCTGTCTTGGTACATTATTATGTTCTCTTTCTCACGTCCTTCTACAGGCTGATAAACTATATTTATTTCTGCATTCTTAATACTGCATACCAAAAATCATAAATATTTAAAATATCAGAATGCATAATGTTGAATGAGTGGAAACATTTTTAGCTATGTTTGGATCCCTTGTTGCTGGTTCTCAGATGCTCAAAGTGTGTCTACTTAATCACCAGGTCTGTTGAATGCTTCTACCAACTCAGAATTTACTCTAATAACATTCATGGACAGCAAGGAGATCAAGCCAAAGGGGAACAACGTTATATTACTGTCATGGGATTGTATTAACTTATTACTCACACCCTGTGCCGACCCAATTACACATAGAGTGGAGCAAGCAATGCACATCAGCACTCAGCTGTCCCTCCCACCCACAGGCAGATCTGCTTGTTGCTTACCCAGATTCCATCAGGGAAATCTGGCTGAGAGAATGTGCCCCAAGGTTGCACACCTCCCTCCTCCTCCCCAGGATGGGCACAGTTATTCTACCTTCCTTTGTCATCAAGTAACTGAGCTGCTGTTTGAACTTGGATCACCTGGGTCATATGCTGAGCTTTAGCCACCTGTGCTACTAGTGCAGGCTGCGTTGAGTCAGAGTGTACTTGTTGTTCTGCTGCCATGCACACTTTTGCTGGCCATAAATTAGACAGGTAGTAATGTGCATACTGAACCTCCAGTTAACAGGTAATGTAGCACATGTTGTCAATGTGCCACACATCATAAAAGGCACAGATTAATGGGTAGGTGTTTACTTATAGAAAATGTATATTGCCATGTGCACTTCCATCTAAAGGCAATTCCCAATGCTTAGTAGCAATTCAGCAATGCTGATACATGATATAAAGCAACTTTTCCATATCTCTTTGTGCTGTCTGTTAATGCAGGTAATGCATATGATAATGACAGTCAGAACAGCATTTGTTTAATGAGGTTAGCACTTTCGTACAGGTCAGTGCCTGTACTTCTTCAGACAAAGAAACATTATTAAATTAATCACTTATATACCTTCCCCCTCAGGTAAACCACACCTACCAAAATTCACATGAGTAATTAAATTAGTAATTAAAAGTTAAAGGTACATTAACACAAAAAATAAATCTATTAGAAGCAATCCTTTAAAAAAAAAAAAGCTGAACAGCTAAAAATCCTGTAACATACCTAAAATATGAATGCTTATTTAAAAAATTGAAGATAAAAATAAAATAATGCGGATGTAAAATATAAATATATATGCATACAATACATGTGGTGCTGCGGTTAGCATTGCCGCCTCACAGCAAGAAGTTCTCCGATTTGATTCTCGGCTGGGGTGCCTTCTGTGCAGAGTCTGCATGTCCTCCCTGTGGTTTCGTGGGTTTCCTCCAGGTGCTCCAGTTTCCTCCCACATCCCAAAGATATGCTGTAGGTGGATTGGACACTCTAAATTGACCCTAGGCGTGACTGTGTGCATGTGTGTGCCTTCTGTGGAAGTTGGCGGCCGGGCTAGCAATGTGACACCGTAAAACTCCACTGTCAATCATGAGCAGACAGGTGATCTGCTGTGGTGACCCCTAATCAGGAAAAGCCAAAAGAAGAAGAAGATGCATACAATAAATGTCAGCTCATATGAGCAACAAATGCATATAATGTTAAAATATTACATATTAATTAATGCAAGAATACGTGTATACACAAATAAATCGTAAAAGGCTTGCTATGATAAATGTAAAATGTGTATATATATATATATATATATATATATATATATATATATATATGTATATATATATATATATATATATATATATATATATATATATATATATAATATGTATAAAGGAAGTGGAGAATGACATTAATTCATCAAATTTCTGATCTAATTAAACTCCTAAGTTTTAAGATGCAAGCCATGGAACACACATCATTTATGCCTGGATGCCTAAAGGCATCACACCTGAGTTGTCATAAAAGTTTGCACCTCTCTAAGCATAATGAATTAGGGCCACCCCTAATAGTCTCAGTAACGTGTTCTAGAACTCTAAAAACAAAAGTGTGATCAGGATAGTTTATTAAGTGTTTTGCAAGTGCATTCTCATCCTTTTTATTTTTGATTGCATATATATGTTCATACAAGCTGTCCCTGAGTCTTCTGTCTGTCTTACAGATATAGAAGATGGGACATAATTTACACTTGGCAATATAAACTATGCTCTTAGAGTTACAATTAAATCTGCCACTGTACGAGAATCTGTAATCCCTAACTGTAAAGAGACATCCAGTGTCAATATACCTACAATAAGGGCAAGTTTCACATCTAAACATCCCTTTTACCCTTGAATTAGAAGCCTTTCTTGTTTATAATAAGGATTTCAAGTTTTGTCCTCTTTTAAAAAACACTATTGGCTTGGTTGGTAAGCTATTACTAACATTCCCATCAGCTGTAATCAGGGCCCAATTCTTATACAAAATACATTTTAAGAGTAAGGCCTCATTACAAAAGGGGTGATGAAAGATGAATAAAAATTGATAGTAGGTTTTACATGAAGACTGATAATTTCATCACTGGTGACATTCCCCTGGCATCATCTCGTAAATCCAAGAATCATTCAAGATGGCTTTGTAGAAACCACTGGACCTTTTGAAGGTTACCTCATCCAAAGTATCATCTAATAATACCAGTGGGTAACCACGTTTCAAAAACATGTCCTTAGAGAGTTGGCATTCAGCTAAAATACTATCAAAGTCAGAAACCATTCTAGCTGCTCGAACCAGTTGTCCTTTGACAACTGATTTTTTTCTGGTGTCCTGGATGTGAACTAGAAAAATGAAGGAAGGAATTTGAATAAGTTTCCTTCCTAAAAAATTTAGCAACACAGCATTGTCTAAAATGGTCCTTACTCAAACATATATCCACACAGGAAATGCTTTCTCCCTGGAAGTCACTAGTGAATCTTAGGAACTCTGTTGTGCTATTCATGTAATCAATGAATTGCATAAAGACTGTTTCATTACCTTTAAAGACAATAAAAATATCACCCAGGTACCGGGTATAAAAGTGGATAAGGTCAGAAAAGAAAGGTTGTTGTTCAGCATAAAATCCCTCTCCCAAAACACCATCACATGGTTGGAGAAACTAGCACCACACGGTGATCCCACAGCTACACCTTTTGTTTGTACATAGTAAGAATTGTCAAACAGAAGAAAGTTATTCGTAAGTATAAGGTCCAGAAATTCTTGAACTAAATGCAATTCATTATTATCAATACCCTTACTTACAAGTAACTGGCTGACCAGTCAATACCCTGGTCATGTGGGATCACCGTGTATAAGTCTTTCACATCAACAGTGGCAAAGTTATAATTTTCCATGAATACCAATTTGTTGATATTGGCTAGGAAAGACCAAGAGTATTTGCATACCTGGGGTTCATTCACCAGGAAGCGTTGCAGTATATTATTGACAAATTTTGCCATAGGGTATGTAATGGAGTTACGCCCATTGACAATTGGAAGAAGAGTGAGATTGTATAAATTTTTATGTATTTTGAGGATTCCGAAGATGACGGGTATTTGTGGTGCTGGCATAGTAAGGAAGTTAAAAATATCAAGTGAAATTCATGCCTCAATAAATAAATCATTTAGGAAACCCCTGATTTTCCTGGATTCACTTTATAATCCTGAAATCCTGAAATACTAAATTTCAGAATTTCGAGATCATAAAGCTGAAACCTGACAATCCCGAAACCCCAGAAGCGAGTATTTTAAAATTGTGAACACTACACTAACCATACACCACACACACACACACACACACACACACACACACACACACACACACACACACACACACACACACACACACACACACACCTTCCCTCACCACAAAAACACTAAAACCTGCACTACATACAAGCAGGGGGGCAAGCACCCCTGCAACCCCCATGTGGGGGGCTGCACACCCCACATCCCTCATACTTAAATATACTAACTCCACGGTCACACTACACAGACAAACACACAAAAACACCACCATACAAGCTACATTCCCCTTGCACACACAGATCACAGTAACCACACACATTGACACACACTAAAGTCCCTAACCAAAACCCTTAAACATAAATACTTACCTGAACTTCCAGCTATCCCTTCACATAGCACAACACCAGGAGCGCTACTTCAAAATCTCCGTACTTCAGGATTTGGAAATTCAGCTTCTGGGATTTCGCACTTTTGAGCTTTCGGCTTTATAATCTCAGGATTCTGAAATTCAGTATTTCAGAATTTCGGGATTATAAAGTGTTCACGATTTTTCTATATGTGCCATGGAGCTCATTAACTGAACCAACCTTGTAGTGAGCAATATCCAAAAGTAGAGACATTTTCTCTTTATACAAGGTGTTATCCATTATGACAGTACCCCCACCCTTGTCTGGTTGTGATATCTTCAAATTACTGTTAGTTAACTCCTTTAATAACATTCTTTCATCCAAGCTTAAATTATTAATATCTGGGTCATTTCTAAATAATCTCAAATTTCTCAAATCAAATTCACAGATACGTTCGAATGCCATTAAAGTAGGATGTAAAATAGGATTAAAAGTGCTGTTAACATGAAATGCATTTCTTACTGGTTGAACATTTTCATGATTCACTCCCAGAACCAGCATTAGATTAAGCTTCCTCGTAAAAATCTTTAAATCTATTATGGTTTTGGTTAGATCAATGTTTTTAGAGGGAACAAAAGTTAAACCCCTAGCCAACACATCAGCCAACTCAGTGTTCACAAAGAAAGTGGAATAATTGAAAACTCTGAAGTCATTTGTGCTGTTAAATACACTATTTAGATTACAGTCTTCCAAAATAATGTCAGAGAGTGAATTATTGCCCCGGTGACAGTCTAAACACTCACCAGTGAAGGTGGAAGAGCTGTTGATTAAAAACGTATTTACCATTGATTTTTGGCTGTTTAACTTTTTACTTCTACCAGTTCTTTCATTGATTTTTTAACTGATTGCTTCTAATGGATTATTTTGTGTGTTAATGTACCTTTAACTTTTAATTACTAATTTAATTACTCTTGTGATTTTTGGTAGGTGTGGTTTACTTGGAGGGGGAAGGTATATAAGTGATTCATTTAATGATATTTCTTTGTCTGAAGAAGTATAGGCACTGACATGTTGTTGGAGTGACCTTTGTCCTTTGCCTTTTTTGTTTTTCCATAGTTTGTTTTCTATTTTTGGTAGAACAGCATTTGTGACATATAAGTGAATCATTTCCCTACATGCTTGGAAACACATCAGCTTTGTTTAAGGGCAGGTCGTTCTTGACAGAATGGACACTGACATCAGCCAGATGTCATACTTTCGAATGCTATGGCTATTTACTGCCACATATTAACAATTTTCTTCACAGATCATCTTATAATTTATACTCTGTCTGTTCTGTCTTTCTTCAACTAATGCTAGTTTCACTGTTTGTGATCTGCAGCAGTCCAGCAAACAGTCATTATTGTTCCAGTAATGGTCATCATATCATTACATTAAATGAACATGCAGAGAATACAAACCCTGTCAGAGACCTTCCTGCCTAAATGGCAGCTATGTCAATCTGCTAATGTTGACACTCTCTGCATGCTACAAATGAAGGTATAGCTATATCCCTGTACACTTATGACATGATTTCAGGGACCTAGGGAGGTGTGCCATTAATATATATTTTTTATTATTATCGTAAAATACCCATGTGCAGACCTTGTCATGAGAATATGCTAAATGTTATCCACATTCATGTGCACATATCCTGATGCTAACATCATACTCCGTGATGCAGATAACACAGAATCTTGTGGGAGAATCTCTGATTATAATCAGATTATTATTATTTGTCTGAGACGTTGATACCAAGAATTTCACCTTGACTGGGAAGCTTGAGAGGTGATTCTTGGCATCCATGTCGAGAACATTGTGGTCAGAGACCCAATCATAATTTTTTGAGTTGTGTTTGCTCCACATAGCACTAGTAACTGAAAAGGAAAACAATTAAGTATAGGAGCATTTAGTGTTTTACTGGCTTTATGAGCACAGTTCAGAATTGCTGTCAAACAGCCGGCAGCTTATGTCATCTTCTTGGCTTATAATGTCTGGACAAATCCAAAATTTGTGGGAAGACAAATGATCAAAATCAGGAATATTTTCTTTATATTACTCTAATTCACTTATATAGTTAACAGAGCAACAAGTTTTACACTAGTGCATTTTTTATGAACAATAAGAAGTATGAATCTCTAATATTTAGCATCACTGACTGACTGGAATCCTTAGTAATTTAATGGAAGCATAAAAAGTTATAGGAGGGGCAGGGCAAAAATACGTGACAAAATCAAGGACAGTGTGTATGATCAGAGACAGCTCAGAGGTGTACAGTAGGCAGAAATGAAGCACTCCTCTGGCAGAAGGTAACGCAGCTTTTTAAAGCTGTCTGACCCTTTGTTCGGCTATACTTTCTCTTTACAAATACGTCAAAGTAAAGTTCTAATAGCTTATAAATATTTTTTACTTTCTGCCCTGTTCTTTGCTGGCCAGCATTGTCTGCTGTTAACCCCTGGTACAAGACCCAATCTTAACAACATGTAAGTATCCTTAACAAGAGTTCGTTGAGCACCCCTACGCTCTCTTATGATTACATCTTGCACTGTGGAAGTTTATCTTTTTCCTGATTTTGGAGCATAATCATGGCAGTCCATGCCCTACATACTTAATAAACATATGTGATTGTAGTCACTGCAGGGCGTGCATGAGCTGGATGGGTCTATATATGTAGCACTGACTACAAACCAATAACAATAACAATGGTTGACCCTGTTTTTGGCAAATGATATACTTAGCCCTTCTTTGTCACTCATATTCAAGTCCTCAGATATGACATCATGTAGTCGCTAGTTCAGAGTATGCTGATCAGCACGTGTAGGAAAGGCAATAGTTGACTAAATGCCACAGCTATTTAAATATTCAGATTAGGTTCATTATAATTAATATGTGCTAACATAAAGAATACTTACCTACAATAGTTACATAGTGTTTATCCATCATAAAACAGCTTCACATAAAACATATATGTATGCACATTACTTTATGAATGAATTTTATTGATTCATGCTATATCATCATTGTGACCTATGTACATTGTACATTAACATGTTGCAGAAATGCATGCTCAAGACAATGCCATTATGACAGATTTGTGGACTTCTTCAGTGATGTCACGGTATACAATGCCAAATGTTGCTTATATGATAATGTTAACTATTCCATATTTACATCATTGTCTCATCTTCTGACAACTTACTAGTCATAAGCAGTCCTACCTGGTATCTCAAATACTCTTCTAAAAGTCAGCTAAGCAAATGTGTAAAGATGACCTAAAAGAATTGTGATGTAAGCATATGACAAATTACAGGTGGGTCTATAATAGCTATGTAAGTATAACAAAGTGATCTATGACTGAATAGCATTTGTACTTCCTTACTATGACAAGCTGTTTTGTATAAAGTAGATTGATTCATGCTATGATTCATGTGTGACTAAACTACTTTTTCCAAGTGGAAAATGATGCGTTAGGAAGCAGAACAAGAGATAGATATGTCATGTAGTTACCAGGCATGATGACTGGAAATATCAGAAGTCTACATCTGCCATTATTTAGTAGACTGAGGAAGGGGGGGGGTTATGGGTACATTTAGCAATCTAACAGAAATATGGCATCTCATGCACATCAAAATGAAAACATTTCAACAATGTTGTTGCCATTTTAAAAGTGTATCTGTAATTTACAGCAATTAAAGATATGTAATTCTGCTTTGTGGTTTGAATTTATATATAAACCAATTTGCTCTTTCTGTCCAAACTTACAGTTTTTGAGTTATTGACTGGACCCAAAACACATTGGATAGATTAGATAGGAAAACAAGAAGGATGCTTTATGCTCACCAAATGATTTATAAAAATCGGTGTACACCAAGATTACATATTCTCAATTCTGAAGGAGGGATGGGCCTCTTTTAAATTGATTACATGTATAGAGCTACAATCATTGGCTCCACGCATCTGTTGACCTCACAAGACCCAAACAAAGTTTTGAAACATGAAGAGAATAAATCTAAGATGACTTCTCTGCTTAATCTAGCAGAAGAATATAGGCATCAAGCAGGAATGGAAATCAAACCAGAAGTAGATAAAAAAACAGTCATCAACTGAATGTGCCAAAAAACAAAATAAAGAATATAAGGTGAAGGATGAGATGAGAATGCAAGAAATGTGGAAAATGCATAAATATAGTTGTAAGTATAGAAAACATCTGGAAAGCCTCATGTTGATCAGGACAAATAAAGGAATGGTTAAGGAGAGGCAAATTCAAACCAAGAGATGAAAGGTTAATATTGGCAGCCCAAGACAGTGGGCTACATACATGCTGGTTTACAAAGGCCATCGAACATGTGGGAGAAACAGACAAATGTAGGTTTTGTAAAACTGAATTGGAAACAGTCACACACCTCATTACTGGTTGTGACGTACTAATAACAGAAGAATTGTATACTGAAAGGTATAATAATGTGGCAAGACTGTTGCACTGTAGATTGTGCAAACATTATGGTATTGAAGTGGTTGAAAAACACTGGACACATGGTCCACAAAGCATCATAGAAGATGATGAAGTTTATATCACATGGGATCACCCATTACCAATAGTTCAAAAAACAGATGCTAGAAAAGCGGATATAGTGGTCCATGAAAAGAAGTCAAAAGTAGCATCGATTATTGAAATCACCATACCCAGTGTTGTGTACAGAGACACACAAAGTTATAAAATGTCAGGATCTGCAGGTAGAAATGAGAGCACTGTGGAAGAAAGATACCCAGACAGTTCCAATAATAGTAGGAGCAACTGGTCTTATAAAAACATCAACAATCACATTTAGATATGTTACCAATCCATGTAACCCGAATTGCAGGAGGAGTCATTACTGGGCACACGGGGGGTGCTGTGAAGAGCACTTTTGGCTGACCTCAAAGATTGAAACCATACTAATTTCATGAACTTTAAATCGTACTTTGACCTAAGAATGGGGTATGAGAAACCCAAAAGATTTGGAGAAATTAATCCTGAGTAGTTATAAAGAAACTCACACAAATCACTCCTGAGTAGAACCCCACACAAATATGAGTATTCATAAAGAACCCCACAAAAATTAGTCCCGAGTATTCATAAAGAACTGAACATAGATCTGTCCTCGGTATTCATAAAGAAGCACACGCAAACCAGTCCCCACACTATTCTGCCCCGAGTGTTCATGAGAAACCCCACACAAATCAGTCAGTTCAGAAGGAACCCCACACAGATTTGTATTAAATGCCGCAGTGACTTTGTTAGCACAGGCACTCCCATGTCACTCTCCCACACACAAAAATACAGTAAACTCCCCAGCACGTACCTCTACCATGATGTTGTGTTCATTACCATGAGTTTTCAGGAGTGGTAGTGCTAATCTATGCAGATGAGTGACTCTGTGAATTACTACATAAATGCCTTACTGTAGGTAGTTTTGCAGAGGAGCAAATGAATAATTAGCACATGACTCTGCCTTAGACTGCCTTATTACCATTTAGCATGGCTACAGATACAGCCCACCACAATGCTGCTTTTTTCATGCAAAAGCACCATAGTAGGATTATATCTGCATTTAATAAAGTTACTGCAAGATGTATACCTTGCTTATACCTCATGGTAGCTTTTATGAATTCCCTACAGTATTTCTGTGGTATAGTTCCCTGTGTTTTGTATGTAGTCTTTCTGTATTACTAATATTGCAGAGTTGGTGTTAATTCACCTTAATTTTTCCATGACATCTCCAGAAAGATGTAATTGCAATAGTGAAGGAATTATATATGTTGGCCCTTGATCTTGTGATACCTTCTAAACTTTTAAAATAAGGATGCCATTGCATAAAAAGTGTGAGCAGCTATATTAAACATGCACAAAAACATGCAGATGCCTGACATAAACATTTAGTTACATCTGGGAATTAAAAAAAATGTAGGCACTATACTTGAAAAGAAAGAACTGAAGTCACAAATGAAGTTAGATACAGGCCACCCAACCTGGTCTGAAGGGTCAGCTTAATATTATTTCAAACGATATCTATTAAATTAATTAATATAATTAGTGTTTCTCAGTTTTGTACATATTTTACATTCTTCCTAGTTACTCTAATTCATATGTATTTCTCTTTTTTCATTACTGGCTGAATTAGTAAAGGACATTTTTTATAATTATGCACTGTCAGCTGTGATTTTTTAATCTTCAACATGCAACTTGAAAGGTTTTGTTTTAAATACAGCAATTTGTTTAGTTTGATTTAATTTCAGATAAGGTCAAACTGACTTTCTGTTTAGATGAACATGGTTAACCACTTACTTCTTAATAAATTCAGGTGTTTTCCACATTGGGTCTGCTGTTTAATTGTCATCATGTTTCACAGTGGACTTGGATCTCAAACACAGCTTTTGTTTTCAGTTTAATCCCATTGTAAAAGTCATAAGCATATATATAGAAGAGATGTGTTTATCAGTAAAGGCAAGTGCAACAGTCCATCATAACTACACAATAAAAACAAGGCAATTACTTTACGGCTCTGAGCAGTAGCACTACACTGTAATTAACACATCTGTATGCTTCAAAAGCATAATGCGAACCATTGTGTACTAATGTGATAGTGTAAACAGTAGTTAGACACTGTAATTTATTTACCTCTACATGGGATGCAATTTTGCTGCATGCTCAGTGCATACACATAAGCCCACTAGGCTTAAGAGCATGCATTAGCATACTTTCAGCAACAGATCTTATCCACTCCTGTTCTCCAATGTGCTGTATTAGTCACTTGCCATACTTGGTATTTAAACAAATGTGGAAAGCCATGCTGCCATTCTCCAAGGCTGTGTTTATCACTCCTTCTACCACCATTGTTTAAAGACCTGACCAAGACATTTTCAAACAGACCATACCCCTAGATTACTGTTTGTAATGTGACTAACATAGTAATATATATTCACACACTTGTGTGGCCAGTGTTGGCTACTGCTAGCATTCCTAACACATGACACTATAAAGTTGTCCAAAATGTGACATCATCCACATTTGATGTGATTTTTGAATTATAGCTTGGATTTTGTTCCTAGATGTCAACACTATTTTTAGGATTAGTTTAAGTCTTCTAAAGTATTCCTTACTAAGTTTCATTCACATTTGTTCATGTTTTATTATTGATCCTTCATCAATTCCCAAATATTTATACACTCCTTCTTGCTCAAGTTCTTTCATATTACATTCTTGTCCCAAACTGATGTTTTCCTGGAGCTGCAGTTTTCCTGCTTTAAAGGTTGCTTTTGCACATTTATCAAGACCAATTGACATTCTTATATCATCTGAAAAAGTTTTGACAACCTGCAGTTGTGCTTTCAGTTCCTCATCTGAAGGGCTATAGAGTTTTAAATCATCAACAAAGAGAAGATGAGAAGTCTTTACACTTTGTTGTTTTTTAGGAGCCAAATTATAACAATTGCCTAAGCTGTTAAGTAAACTTAATGAGTTAATGGCAAGGCAGAATAGCAATGGTAACAGAGAGTTGCCCTGGAATACCCTCTTTGAATTTTTATCACTGGGATAATATTTTGCCCTTTATCTTGGCTTAATTGCAATGTGCTCTGCCTGTTTCATGGTCACTGTAATGTAGTCAATCAGTGTAGGGCGTATCTCATATATTTTTAAGCAGTCTTTTATCCATGAATGTGGGATACTAGCAAATGCTTTTTTTGTAGTCAATCCATACCATACTTAGATTCTTCCCCTTTTTACAGTTCTCCACTATGACTTTTTTTACCAACAAATGATCCTTTGTTCCATTTGACTTTCTTTTATTGCCCTTTTGTTCTACTGCCATAATTGAGTTTTTTTTCTAAGTGACTATAAACTCTGTCAGCATCAGTTCCTGTGTACAGTTTATATGCCATCAGAAGTCAAGTTATTGGTCTATCATTTTTATGGTAGCTTGCAGGTTCACTCTTAAGTAGGAACATTGTTTTTCCTGTTGTTAGCCACGTTGGTGTCTGTTCAGGGTGCACATATAAATAGTTCTTACTCATGGCTAAATCTTTGTGCAAAGATGTTAATACTTTTAACTAAAAGTTAGGTACTGCATCCGGGCCTGGGGTTTTCCAGTTAGAGTCTTTTCTTAACTTTGCTTCAATCTCTCTGGATGTTACTTCATCCCATTTCATATCCAGTACCTTTAAACTTATTCTTTCTTTTACTTGTATCCACTTAGCATCTTTGTTATGTTCTACAGGATCTTCATAGGTACTTCTCCAAAATATATATATTTCTTCTTTTTTGCCAGTCTTTCAATTCCTTTTACCTTGTTTCCCAATTTTCCCAATTCTCTATAAAACTTTTTTGGATCATCAATAAATTGCTTATTTTGTACTTTTCCTTTATATTTATCTGAGCATCTTCTACATTTTTCCACCTGTGCTGAATTTTTTAGTTTGTTATTTGCAATAGTGTATGATAGATCCTGGTCTGTTCTTATACTGTGCATTGCTTTTATCACATCTATCTTTCTTAGTATTTTTGTTGACCTCTTCCCTCTTCTATAGTCTTCTAATAGTGACACTTCTTGTCTTAATTGATTTATAGTTTTCTCTGTTCTATACTTCCATGACAGCATTCAATTGCTCCCCTTCCTTTCCCTCACCACCCTGTGTTCTTGTGGTAGAACTTTATTAGTTATTAATTTAGCAGCACAGTAATATATCCTGTTTACTTCTGTTATATTGCATGGGTCTCTATGGATAGTCCTAAGTACTGTATTCTTTGTTTTAACAAACTTTTGACTTTTTGGATTTTATTGACCTTCTGCAGTCTATTTCTTTCATTAACTGATTTGTGTGGGGTTCTTTATGAATACTCAGGAGTGTTAGGATTAATCAATGTGTTAAATACATCGCTTCCCTATTAAATAAACGAAAAGTGGAAATGTCGAATGGCCAAATAAACGAAAAGGCCGTTCCTCAAAATTAATATTGTGGGGGGGTTGCACCACCCACACACCCCAATCATATATGCCAACTCCAAAATCACACTACAGTGAAGAAAGGGCAAAATTTCCAGCCTTCACTGTACCGCGATGTTACAATAGCGATATCGAGGAACGGCCTTTTTGTTTACTTGGCTGTTCGACATTTCCACATGTTCATCGTGTTTCACTGTTGCAGTCATTACACTTGAGGTGTTATCCTGCTGGCAGGTGACCCGTAGTCGGCCCGAGTTCCAAAGTCTTGGTCCGGCGTCAGTTGCTGTCACCTCTTCCCTGACGTCAGTGCGCCAGTGGTATAAAAGTTGCAACCAACGCCATTTTCTTTAGTCTTTCTTCCCACGCCATGCCCGAAGCAAAAGCAGTTCGCAAGTGCCGGTCGGCCGACTCCTGAGATTTTCAAAATTGAATTTCAGAACCGAAGTCTTCAATAAAGCTATGTACCCAGATGGGGAAACTTTTTCTTGCTCCAGACCGATGTTAGTAAAAGTTAATAATTGTATTTGTTGTGGGAAGCAAATACCTCATAAGGACTTTCACTCTTACTGCATTCCTTTCCTAGGCCCTGACCACGACGTTACTAGTTGTTGGTTTTGTGCTAGATTCAATAAACGCACTATTAAACATCGGCTTGATTTTGCTTTACATTATTTTGGATGGAGATTTAATTACATAATGCTGTTGGAACAACTGATGACCAGAATGTATAAAAAACACAAGGACAAAGAAAAAGACAGGCATCCGAGGTCCAAAACCGACGACAAAGCCTCTTCTAAGCCAGTCGCCGGTTTGCCGGTTCTCAGTGAGGCGCTTTCGCAGCCCCTGACACTGGCTACCTCAGAGCCCCAGGCCATAACCGACAGCCACATGGAGACACCGAGGCCTGTGGAAACTCAAGGTATTGGGCCTATGGAAAATATACCCTCAGATGGGTCCGGAGCCGCTATGCAGGCACCGGCTTCTGAGGGTGTTTTCAGACCTTCACAACTTACAATTAAAGCTACTACAACACCAAAGGCAAAGCCAAAAACACCATTAAAGACAAGGAAACAAGTGCAGCATTCTCCAGAATAGGCATCCTTGCCAAAGAAACAGATGCTTAAAATGGCCGAAGACCTTATAACTTTAATCAGGGGCTCCCATCCCCCTCCTGACAAAAAGCCTAGGCAAGACACTGAATATGTTTCCTCTGATCAGGTTTCCATTTCTTCTGATTCTTCTTCTGACCAGGGCTATTCTCTCCCTCCCTATGAGGACTCTGATGCTGAAGAGTCCATTCCTTCAGCCTCACCGCCTGAGGATTACTCTTTTGTGGAAACGCTGCACACCATGAGGAAGCATTTCCATTGGGAGAGCCAGGATTACTCAGAATCCAAGAAAAGGCTCAGAGACTTCCTACTATTGCCTCAGCACAGGCCCCTAGCTATCCCCCCTGTGCTTGATATTGTAGATGTTTTTTTTTTCTGAATCCAGTCTGTCTCCAGATTCTTTACTCCCTGTACCAGTAAAGCCAAACAGGTACTACAGGGTCCCTGACTCTCATAAATTCCTTTACAAAAACCCTGCTGCAGACCCAGAAACTATTTCTCAGGGTCCTAAAGGAGTTAAAGCTTCCACTGCCAAAAATCCTGTCCCCTCAGATAGGGATTCCAGAGCTCTGGACAGATGAGGGAAAAAAGTTTACACTTCTGCTACTTTAGCTGTAAGAACTTTAAACTGCCAGTTTCACATGCTTAAATATCAACAGCATCTCATGTCATTGTTAAAGCAGAAAATGGTTACAAATATAGAAGGTTCTGACAGTAAAGAAATGCAGGATTTATTGCATGCAGTTGAACAAGTGGGAAAGCATACTCTGCAATGTGGTTTTTATTCATTAGAGGCTTCTTGTAGAGCTGCAGTTACAGGCTCAGTTATTCGAAGACATGCTTGGTTGAAAGAACAAAGTTTACCTGACCATGTTAAAGTAAAATTATTGGATGCTCCACTACAGCATGATACTTTGTTTGGTGTTAAGGCAGAAGAGGTGTTAAAGAAAATGGAGGATAAAGCAAAGTCAATGCAAACTGTGAAAGATTTCTTACAGGTTCAACCACCTAGATTTAGCAGAAACTGGCCTTCAAAAAATTGGTCCTTTCCAGTGTCAGACAGGCCACAAAGAGTTAGATACAGATGCCCAAGAGGCAGATCTCAGCCCCAAGCCTCCTACAGACCTAAATAATGGGGTGCTACAGCCCCCAAAGGAGGAGAAGACAAATCACAACCTTATAGGAAACGGTCACAATGAATTCCCTCTGCAAATGCCAAGCTCTTACCAGTTGACAGCATCCCTAGGGAGAAAGCTAGCACTTTTCTCAAAAAATTGGCACATGATCACCCAAGACCAATGGGTGTACAATATAGTTTCTCATGGGTACAGGTTCCACTTCCACACGCTTCCAAAACCAAAAGGTATGCCAAACCTGCCACAAAACCAATGGGCAGAGGCACAAAAATAGATTGCTGCTCTTATGGATATGGGAGCTATTCAAAAAGTTTCACAAGAAGAACAGGACCAAGGATTTTACTCACGCCTTTTCCTAGTACCCAGAAACAACAAAGCATGGAAACCAATACTGGACCTGTCAATCCGAAATACTTTCCTGGATGTTCCCAAATTCAAAATGTTAACACTACAACAACTCCTGCCCATGCTGGCCAAAGAGGCTTGGCTAGTTACTTTGGCTCTCAAGGAGACATACCTGTACGTCCCAATCAGACAATCATGCAGAAGATACCTTAGATTTATAGCAGGCTCAATGCTTTATCAATTCTCTGCACTGCCCTTTGGCTTATCTACTGCGCCCAGGGTCTTCACAAAATGTCTGGCACCAGTAATTGCATTTTGCAGACAAAAATGAATTCAGATATATCCCTACTTGGATGACTGCCTTATACAAGCAGAGAGCAAGGACATTCTTCTAAAGCACCTGGCATTTGTAAAAAGATTGCTAATTTGCCTAGGGTACACAGTAAATGAAAAGAAATCAAAACTAGTGCCCTCTCTAGAGATAATATTCCTGGGTGCAAGCTTAAATACAACTGCCCAGATGGCTTATCTCACGGCAGACAAACAAAGGCAACTGACTCATTACTTTCAAATGATGACAACAAAGACCCAGCTCCCTGCAAGAAAAATTCTGCAGGCCCTGGGTTTCATGGCTTCTTGCATTCTACTAATTCCATAAGCCAAACTGCATATGAGGAAACTACAATGGTATCTAAAAAGTGTTTGGACTCAGCATTGTCACAGCCTAGAGACAATCATAACCTTGATTCCCTGCCTACAACAGGAGTTTTGATGGTGGTCCCAGGCCTGTCACCACAACAAGGGACAGCCTTTCACCTTACCTACAGCCAGGCAGACAATAACAATGGATGCATCGGATTATGCCTGGGGAGCACATATGGCAGGAAATTGTATTCAGGGCGTGTGGCCCAAGGAACAAATGCATCTTCACATCAATCAAAAAGAGATGCTAGCTGTACATAATGTCCTGATAGCCTTCAAGGACCTAATACATCCAGGACAATTATTAATGAAGACAGACAATACCACAGTTATGTGGTATATAAACAAGCAAGGGGGCACACATTCCTACCCCCTATGCAGACAAGCCATGACTTTGTGGAACACAGCACTAACCTACCAGGTACATCTGCAAGCACAATTCCTGCCAGGAACAAAAAATACACTGGCAGATGAACTAAGCAGACATCTCATGGATCCTCATGAATGGAAGCTAAATCCACAAGTGTTCAATATGATAACAAGGGAGTGGGAATGCCCAGACATAGATCTCTTTGCCTCCCCTCACAATTGTCAGTTACAGACATTTTGCACAAGGACTTATCACTCTCAAGCATGCAAGTGGATGCATTATCTTTCAGCTGGAAAAACCTGACAGTCTTTGCCTTCCCTCCGATGCCTCTTCTCACCAAGGTGCTTCTAAAAGTCAGACAAGAGAGGCCAATTACTCACACAGGGAATTTTACAGATGTTATACATGCGGTTTTAGTAATTTATACTTTAAATACTGCCATAAGAAAAGTTGTAGGAAATAGTTGTCTTTTAATATGTTCAAAAGGTAGATCCTATCAATGAAAAGATTTTGTGACTGTTACACATACCTGGAATCTATTCATTATCTGAAGCAAATGTTGACAAGGACACCATTTGATCTTTATCACATTCTTCTTAATGCATGAGGAGTGACCACTGCTTATACAGATGTTATTATTACTAAAACTGGGGCTTCTGTGTTTAATTGATGAAAAACACATCACAAAAATCCCAATATCTAGAAAAATAATTTTATCACTATGTGATGCAGTAAAAATGGTTCTTGCATTTAAATCTCTCAACATTTTTTAATTGCAGGTTTTTTTCATGAAAAATTACTAGTAGGTTATCAGGGATTATACAACGACCCCCCATTAATATTCAAAAACGGGTCACCCGGACTTTTTCCATTACTATAACTCTTTTTTTTTTTACAGCAACGGAGAACGCAAGTTCTCCATTGCTTCACACTGTCTCGCTATGTTAAACTCATTTAACATAGCGAGACAGTTTGTAAAAAGCAATGGAGATCTTGCTTTCTCTGTTGCTTTTTTCAAGACTGTCTCGCTATGTTAAATGGGTTTAACATAGCGAGACAGCTTTAAAAAAGCAACGGAGATCTTGCTTTCTCCGTTGCTTTTGCCCACAGCTCTAATATACTGCATAGGCATACGCATGCGCAGTACATCAGAACTGCCACAGAATACCAGACAGCTGTGGAAGGGCAGCAAGGAGGCATTATACAATGCCATTATTTAAGAAAAGTAATTATTTTTTTTCTTAAATAATGTCATTGTATAATAGCAATAACCCACTTCTGGGTGTGGGTAATGTTGGATTTACCCACGGTTGGCTTTGTTTGGCCACTCAGGTTTCGATCTCGTGACCAAACCACACCAACTGTGGGTAAATCCAGCATTACCCACACCCAGGCGTGTGTTATTGCTATAGTGTAACATATAGAAAAAAAACTATTTAAATGAGTATGTGATGTAATTTTATTTTCTTCCATTCTTTAAAATATAGGGGAACCACAGCATTTAACGTTGCCACATGTTTGACCATTTGGAAAAGATCTTCTTGAATCCAGGGAATAAACTTGTTAAAATCAGTGATTATAACAAAGTGCCAATAGAGTGCATCTCTTTTTCCCGTAAAATACTGTGGGTTTATTAGACAATGTATTCCTCAAATTCATAAAAACAAAAAGTGACTTTTCCACTTAGGCCTATTGTGCCTTCTGTGGGTGTAAGACAGAGTCTAGCTTTGGGCATTTTGCCAAGTTAAATGTTATTATACAAGCAACACCTTTTTACATGAATTCCTGGAAATGTCTTCAAAAGCATAAGAGAGTTGATGGTAAACATCTTATGGTTAGTATTGATATTATGTTTATATGGTGGTATTTACTGACAGGAGGGTAGTGAGAGGTTGCCATAGTTACATGATAGAATGCATTAGCCTGTTGAGGCAGTGGTACATACAGATAATAGAAATCTTTCAGGATCATTTAATGTATTACAAGAAAACTGTACCTTCAATAAAATATTGTGGAAAATGAGCTGATATGTTGTTCTGAAGAAGAAGGGCTGCACGTTTATTTAATTTTGATTTCCTTTATAAATAAAAAAATGGAAATGTTGTTTTCTCACAGACAGCACATTGGTATAATGGTTAACAATTAAATCTTTTAATGTAATTAAGGTAATTCCCACAGTCTTTAGGAGACATTGATGGGGATCTGTTGCTAGCAAAAAAATAATCACTGGGTTGATTAAGGGTGATACGGATTTCTAGGAGCTCCATTTTAGGATTATGGGCAACTTGCCATGATGTAATGGTGTTTTCTGACAAAGTCAGATACTCCACTGCAGTTCCCCAAGGGCTTGAAGACATGCCAAGTACTAAACCCTGGTATAGGAGGAGTGCTGTCATTGTATTTATGCCATGTTTCAGTAACTGCTTCTTACTGAAATTGGTACACCTTGTTTGCTGTAGCATAAACTAGATACAGGCCTGCTGAATCTAGCTTTGTTTGTATAACTTGAGCACTAATCCAGGCATTCTTTAAAGTATTCAATTGTATTTATTACTCCTTGGTAGTAACTTGATTAAAATGTAGCTATCATTCTAAGTCTTTTGGATTAAGCACTTGGGCTTCAGACCAGTTGTTTTACATTAGGAAGGTTTGTGGCCTGCACTGTGGTGGCAGGACAGGTAGCTTACATCCTTCTAAGTTGGGAACTGCTCATTGAGGGTTCAGTGTCTGCTATTTTAAAAGTGTATTAGTTCTGGTTTAAGCACTTGGGTTTCAGGCCAGTTATTTTACATTAAGAAGGTTCATGGTCTGCACTCTTGTGGGAGGAGAGGCTGGACTCTGCCCTTCTGAGCTGGGAATTTCTGGTTAAAGGCTTATAGTGCCTGCATATTTGAACTGTTTCTTACTGAAATTGGTACACCTTGTTTGCTGTAGCATAGACTAGATCCAGGCCTGCTGAATCTAGCTTTGTTTGTATGCTTGTTATTTCCCTGAAGCGCTAATTCCACCTAAAACGCGGCTTTTCAGCACTTCTGTGGCTCCATAGTGATATCTGCATTGCTTACTGTACTTATTTCCTTGTTTCACTTGAATGAAAGTTACTGTTTGTCGTTTTTGCATTTAAGTTACCTGTAGCACATTGCATTTAAGTTACCAGGCACTTGCTCACTAAAGCGATTATATAAGTCAGCACTAAAAAATTAAAAGCACTACACCCTCACAAACTCCCCTTGAGTACCTTGTTCCCCACTGACCCTTTTTTTCAATTATAAAGGAATTCCCAATACTATTCTAGCATGTCCAATGGTCAGCTGTCAATCTCCTCTCCGGTCCAGCTGGTGAATCTGGGAATCTTGAGGCAATGTTACAACTGCCTCATGTACACAGACAGCCCTCTCCTCCTCCCAACAAATTCTAATACATGAGAGATGCAACCATATAGCCAAACTGGAGGCTAAGCTCTCTCAACTCAGTACTGGCATAACCAGTCAGGAGGAAAAGGAAACCACACTCACTACAATTCCAGTCTCACATAGACCTACCACGACAGCAAACCAAACACATAAACACATAAAAACATACTCGGAGGCTCTAAATAAAAATCTGCCTAAGCAGCAGAGACCTCCAAAGCAGACACCCAAGCAACTGCACACCCAAAACAAAACTTGTGCAACACATAGCTCACAAAGCCAGTGTGCTGAACAGTCACAGCCCTTAAGGCTAAACAACACACCTGATACACTTGGTGACTCTATCGTCAGGCACACTGACGTCCCACTCACCAGGGTGAACAAGGACAAGGTCACGGTGAGCTGCCTGTCAGGCGTTAGGATCCGCCACATAAAACAAGCACTCAGGTCACTCCAAGGCAAGTACAAATATGACTCAGTCATTGTCCATGCTGGTGTGAATGACCTGAGACGTTCCTCCCTGGACTACATGAAAAGAGACATAGAGGAGCTCTCTGAGCATGTAGCCCAGGCCTGTATGACCCTGACCTTGAGTAGCATCTTACCCTCACCAAGAATGATGCCACAATATGAAGACAAGATGATCAA
This sequence comes from Protopterus annectens, assembly GCF_019279795.1. Taxonomy (NCBI): domain Eukaryota; kingdom Metazoa; phylum Chordata; order Ceratodontiformes; family Protopteridae; genus Protopterus; species Protopterus annectens. The sequence continues at coordinate 1,458,250,184 of NC_056743.1, forward strand.
TTTCAACAACTGACTTAAGTATTGGTGGCATTCAAAAGGGATCCAATGCCTGTCAGCCTGGGATGACATGCTCAACAAGCCACGATGCTTCGCTAGGGATGGCTTGCACCTATCACCCCTGGGCTTTCGGATATTGGCAAAGGCTCTTGCTACCCCCATAGTGCCTTTTTTAGGCAAGGCTCAAAAGACAAACTCACCTCCATAGGTATCACAAGGGATAAGAAAAGTACAGTTTTGTACCTACCATAAATGTAGATGTTTGAAGATCCACATTGCTGCAGTCCTAACACTTGGGTAGTCCGCTGTCCTTGGTCGGCCCGAATATCAAAGTATAAGGCTGACGTCGGTCAGGGCGCATTTGACTGACGTCAGGACGTCAGGGTACAAATGCGCATGACCGACGTCATATCCTCAGTCTTTTCTTGCCCCAGATGTCAGAAGACCCTAAAAATAAAGGTCAAAACCAAAAGACAGCAAACAACCAACCAACCACCCCTGCACTAACTATATGTACAATATATACAATATACACAAAATGTACAACCCAACCCACACAACCGCCTCTAACTACAGAGGGAAGGAGGGAGGGTAAATTGGACTGCAGCAATGTGGATCTTCGAACATCTACATTTATGGTAGGTACAAAACTGTACTATGTTCTTCATCTCACATTGCTGCAGTCCTAACACTTGGGTAGAATCCCAAAGCAGAGGTAAGGGAGGATGGCTAACTACAAGGAAGCAGGAGCTGCCAAAATGCCCATAAAACAGCAGTGGCAAAACCAGCCCTGGACTTAGAGTAAAGTGGCAGGTGATAATGCCTAGAGAAAGTATGTACAGAACTCCAAGTAGCTGCCTCCAAAATATCCTTGGTTGCCACTCCCCTCAAAAGCTGTTGAAGTGGCAGTAGCCCTAGTGGAATGAGGCCTAATCCCAGCTGGAATCTCCTTGCCATGATGGGAATAACAGAAAGCAATGCAAAACCCAATCCACTTAGAAATAGTTTGTTTTGATACAGGCTTGCCCTGAGAACTCAAGGCAAAAGAAACAAACAACTGCTGAGACTGCCTGAACCCTTTAGTTCTGTCCAAATAATAACGCAACTGCCTGTGGACATCTAAAGTGTGCAAAATCTTTTCCCCTTTATTTTGGGGATTTGCATAAAAAGTAGGCAAATGAATAGTTTGGTTTAAAGCCACACAAGAAACCACCTTAGGCATAAAGGAAGGATTAGTACGTAATGATACCCTATCCTTATGGAAAATCAAGAAAGGCTCAACTGCCATAAGGGCCTGTAATTCAGAAACCCTTCTTGCAGAGGTAATGGCCAACAAAAAAGCAGTCTTCCAAGATAAATATTTCAACTCAGCAGTAGCTGCAGGCTCAAAAGGTTGTAGAGTGAGTTTCTCCAACACAAAATTGAGATCCCAAGCAGGAGTAGGAGCTCTTCGTGGGGGGTCTTATATTCTTTGCCCCTCTAAGAAATTGCTTGAACAAAGGATGAGAAAACAATGGTGGGTTGCAATCATAGTGAGCTGAAATTGCTGCAGCATGAACTTTAATAGAAGAGAAAGACAAACCTTTGTCCAGTAACTCAGTAAGATATTGAAGAGCCACACTCAAATTAGGCTCAGAAACATCAAAATCTTTTGCTGCACTCCAAAACAAAAATCTCTTCCATTTGTCTGCGTACACTTTCCTTGTACTAGGCCTCCTAGCTTCCAAAATAACATTCAAAACTTGCTGAGGAAGTGGAGGCCCACTTTGGTTCAAAACAGAATATGCCAGGCTGTTAGGTGCAGAGAGTGAAGCTTGACATTTAGCAAATGGCTGTCCTCCTGCGACAACAGGTGTGGAATCGAAGGCAAAGGCCATGGAGGCTTCCATACCAGACTTCTCAGTAATGGGTACCAGTGTTGTCGAGGCCAATCCGGAGCTATTAAAATCATCCTTGGCTTGTCCTGTCTGACCTTTAGAAGTACCTTTGGGAGGAGAGGCAGAGGTGGAAAGGCATATACATGAAGATTGCTCCAATTGAAAGAAAGAGCATCCACTTTCCAAGCTGTGGGATGAAACCTTTTTGTGCAAAACTTTGGCAGCTGATGGTTTAGTGGAGAAGCGAACAGATCTATGTCTGGAGTTCCCCATGACACTGTCAATTTCTGAAATACATGAGGATCCAATTTCCACTCGTGGGGATCCATAATTCGTCTGCTCAACACATCTGCTAAGGAGTTCTGTGCTCCTAGCAGAAACCTTGCCTGAAGATTGAGCTGTAAACTGAGAGCAGTCTCCCACAAAATCATTGCTTGCCTGCATAGAGGATAATAATGCGTTTCCCCTTGCTTGTTGATGTACCACATGACAGTTGTGTTGTCTGTTAGAATCAACACCTGCCCTGGAAGAAGCAATTCCTTGAAAGCAATTAATGCAAACTGGACTGCTAACATCTCCTTCATGTTGATATGTAGATGTTGTAGTCTGACAGGCCACTTGTTTTGTATCCACTTTCCATTTAGATGAGCTCCCCAAGCTTTGTCTGAGGCATCTGTCGTTAAAATCTGACTCGCCTCTGGCCGGGTCACAGAGAGTCCCTTGTTTAGGTGACATTCCTGAGCCCACCACAAAAATTCCTTTTGAATGCAAGGTATTATTTGAATGACAGTGTCTAGATCCTGGCAGTGCTGTGTCCATACATTTTTGAGATACCATTGTAGCTTCCTCATATGCAGTTTGGCATTGGGAAGCACCAGAATACAAGATGCCATGAACCCTAAGGCTTGAAGGACTGTCCTTGCAGTCAGCCCGGACTGATGAGATAGTTGATGGAAGTAAAGGGATAGACTCTTTTGTTTGTCCGGGGTTAAAAAGGCCATCTGGGATGCTGTATTCAGTCTCACACCCAGAAAGCACATGTCTTGAGAGGGTACTAGACTGGACTTTATTTCGCTCACAGAATACCCTAGGCATCTTAGCACTGCTATCACATAATCCAAATGATGAAGAAGCTCTTCTCTTCCTTGAGCCAGAATTAGGCAGTCGTCCAAATAAGGATAGATCTGTATTCCTTTTGTCTGAAGAAAGCTATCACTGGAGCCAGAACTTTCGTGAACACTCTGGGCGCAGTAGATAAGCCAAAGGGCAATGCAGAGAACTGATAGTGAGAAGTCCCAGCTCGAAAACGCAGATACTTCCTGCAACTTAGTCTGATAGGAACATGAAGGTAAGCCTCCTTGAGATCCAAAGTTACCATCCAATGATCTTTGCCCAGCAGAGGTAAAAGCTGCTGCAACGTCAACATTTTGAACTTGGGAATGTCCAGATAAGTGTTGAGGATAGATAAATCCAAAATTGGTCTCCACGTGTTCCCCTTCTTTGGTACTAGGAACAGGCGAGAATAAAATCCTAGGCCCACTTCTGGCAGAGGGACCGGCTGTATGGCCCCTAGTTGGAGCAACAGAGAAACCTGTTTGTGAGCCTCTAGTCTTTGTGGAGGAGGAACGTCTGGCATGCCTTTGAAAGGAGGCAAGGTATGGAAATAAAACCTGTAGCCGTGGTGAATGATATCCAATACCCATCTGTCCTGGGTAATTAAACTCCAATTTTCTTTGAAAAGTGCCAACCTTCCTCCCAAAGGTGCTGCCAGACGAGCAGGCTCTGGCAGCTGAAAAGGTAGGTCATTGGGTCTGCTGACGAAAGGACTGACCCCTGCCCTCACCCGAAGCCTGTGCAGGAGAACTCCCTGTTCTAGGCCTGAAAGAGCCCTGGCTCTGCCCTTACCACGCCTAGATCTACCCCTAGACTGTGAACCATAAGAAGGATACGTCCACCCTTTAGTAGGCCAATTTCTACTAAACTTTGGAGGCTGGACCTGCAAAAAATCTTCAGTCTGCATAGACTTAGCCTTGTCTTCCATTTTCTTTAAGACTGTCTCAACAGGAGGACCAAACAACACGTCAGATTGTAAAGGAGCATCTAAAATCCTTGTCTTAACATGTTCAGACAAATTCTGATCCCTCAGCCAGGCGTGCCTGCGAAGGACTGACCCAGTGGCAGCCACCCTAGACGAGGCCTGTACAGCATCAAAACCACATTGCAAAGAATGCTTACCCACCTGTTCAGAAACATGCACTAAATCTTGCAACTCCTTACAATCAATACCTACTGCCAGAGCATCAACCTTAGACTTCAATAGTGAAAGGAGATAATTTTGGTATTTCAACATGTGAAACTGGCAATTCAGAGCCCTCATAGCAAGAGTGGAAGAAGTATAGACTTTCTTTCCCCATCTATCCAAGGCCCTAGCCTCCTTGTCTGCAGGAACCGGATTCTTAACAACAGAAGCCTTCACACCTTTAGGCCCCTGGCTAACAGTCTCTGGGTCTGCCCTAGGACTCTTAAAAGATACTTATGAGCTTCAGGCACCCTGTAATACCTATCCGCTTAACAGGAGCAGGAGGCAAAGAATCAGGATTAAGAGAAGCTTCTGTAAAACATCGTCCACTACATCCAAAACAGGAGGTATAGCCAAAGGCCTATGCTGGGGTAAAACAGAAATTCCCTAAGCCTTTTCCTGGAATCAGAGAAGTCCTGACCCTCCCACTTAAAATGCTCCCTCATGGAATGAAGAGTTTCTGAAAAGAAAAATCCTCAGGAGGAGTAGCAGAAGGAGTAGAATCATCCACATCAGAATCAGAATAAGGAGAGTACTCCTGCAAGTCTTCAGCCAAGACTCTGAAACATCTGAAGCCTGCTCAAAACCCCCAGCTCAGGATCCACCCTAGGTCTCTTATCAGGAGGGCATAGAACCCCTAATCAAAGTAATCAAATCTTCTGCCATTTTAAGCATATGCTTCTTGGGCACAGTACCTGAGGAGCTAGGGGTAACACCAACTGAAGCCAAACCTGGCCTGCCCCTGGGGGAAGCCTTTGAAACAGAAGGAGAGGGCCTAGCCACCTTGGGAAGGGAGGGGAGTATAGTAAGATGAGAAGCCCCCTCAGCCTGACTAGTCTCCTGAGAGGCCACATCCTGCAATAATAAGGTCTCACCCTGGGAACAAAGAAACCTCCGGTGGAGCCACCGGCTCCACCGACACCTCCAAAGAACCGGCGTCTGGTACAGATGGTTCTTCTAGCCTAGGCTTAACTGCCTTGTCCTTGCGCTTCTTCGAAGAAGCGGGCGTCGGAGCATCCGACGGCATTTTATAGTTGCACCGCTTCCCAAAGACTAACCTTGCACAATCCAACCTTCTCTTTATAGTGCGTTTATTAAATCTAGCACAAGAGCGACAGCCAACAACGTCGTGCTCAGGCCCTAAGCAAGGAATACACAAAGTATGATAATCTCTATGCGGTATCTGTTTCCCACAAGAAATGCAATTATTAACTTTTTCTGACATCCGGTAAATGACTGAGGCAAGAAAAAACCAAAATATTCCCCAACGGGGTACTTAGCCAACTTTGAACTCGGTCTGAAACTTCTAAATCGAAAAATCTCAGAATGCCAACCAGCACTTGCAATACTGCTTCTGCATCGGACCATGCGGCAAAAAAGACTGAGGATATGACGTCGGTCATGCGCATTTGTACCCTGACGTCCTGACGTCAGTCAAATGCGCCCTGACCGACGTCAGCCTTATACTTTGATATCCGGGCCGACCAAGGACAGTGGACTACCCAAGTGTTAGGACTGCAGCAATGTGAGATGAAGAACATCTAAGAGTAGTGCTACTCAACACCAGAAGTCTAAACCTCAAGATGCATGCACTCAAAACTCTCCTTAGCATGGAGAACATCGATATCTGTGCAGTAACAGAAACCTGGTTCAAGGCTCCCGAGAGCACCCCAGCACTACCAGGTTATACCTCATACCATGCTTTTTGGCCCCAAAACTTGGACTGAACCACAAAAGGAGGGGGAGTATCAATATTCGTCAAATATACCCACACCTCCAGGTTGGTGGCACAGCACGAAGCATCAGAGATTATCCATGTGCAACTAACAGTGGGTAAAACTGCCTTCCAGTTTATAGCCTGCTACAGACCACCCTCCCAAACCCAGGAACTCCACTTGGCCTTCCTGAGAACACTGGAAAATATGAAGGTCTCTCCAAACACCATTATATTGGGCGACTTCAACTACCCAAACATAGACTGGGAGCATTACTCTAGCTCAAACACCCTAGCCCAAAGGTTCCTAGAATTTATAAACTTAAATGCTATGGAACAACTTGTTACCACTCCCACAAGAGGGGAAAACATACTGGACCTGATCATCACCAACATGGGGACTCTATGCTCCAGACCAGAAGTGTATCCCTCACTGGTAAGATCAGACCATAAACAAATCTCACTGGATATTCACATCCCGACCCCACCCCCTGCAAAGAAAACCACAGTGAAAAACTTCTCTAAAGCAAATTTCACACTCCGCAAAACCGAGGTGGAATCCTTCAAAGCCCCCTGGCCTGTGGAAAATATGGCCTAGACCGCAGAATCCTTTATAAACGCATTCTATGAACACATTCAGGAATGCATGGATCATGCAATCCCAAATAAAACCAAGACCCAATCCTCCAAAGGCAGACGTCCTGTCTGGTGGACCCCAGCCATAAACAAACTATACAATAGAAGGAGGAAGCTACTACATGACAGAGCAAAATCCCAAAAAGGGAAGGCATCTCTGATCAGTATTAGCAAAAAACTACGGGCACTCATAAAATCATCTAAGGCCATCTTTGAGAGAAAAATTGCACAGGACACTAAGGATAATCACAAGGCTTTCTTTAGTTATGTTAGGAACCTGGGTGGGAATTCCCAGATATGCTCAGAATTAGTCCAAAATGACAAAAAATACACCGAACCCACAGACATTGCCAACATCCTAGCTGACAGGTTCAGCGCAAACTTCTCCCCCCCCACCAAAAGGGCAAATATCTATCCCAGCAGAGTGCTGCCCCCCTGACATCTCAGATGCTCAGGTAAGAGCCGCGCTCTCCAAAGCAAAAAACACAGCATCAATGGGACCAGACAGTGTCCCGGGCTGCGTCCTACATGAACTCCAAGAAGAGCTAAACCCAAACATTAAACTACTGTTCAATCTCAGCCTTACTACAGGATACGTACCCAAAGAGTGGCGTACAGCAACGGTGGTCCCTCTCCACAAAGGTGGTGCCTCAACGGATCCTGGAAACTATCGCCCCATAAGCCTGACTAGCTTGGTCTGCAAAGCTATGGAAAGGATCATCATGGACCTTATAAATAAAGATATTGGGGACCTACAGACACTGGATCCTACCCAGTTTGGCTTTGTTAAGGGCAGATCCTGCCTCTTAAACCTGGTCTATTTCTTTGAAACAGTCACCAAGGCCATTGACGAGGGGAAGGTGGTCCACACAGCCTACCTGGACCTCGCAAAAGCCTTCGATACAATACCCCACTCGGGCATTATAGATAAGCTCACCAGCTTAAATATAAACCCCTATGTCACTAGATGGGTTGCAAACTAGCTCAAGGACAGAACCCACATGGTTAGAATTGCTGGAGCCGTGTCAGACTCCAAACCAGTTACAAGTGGCATCCCACAACGCTCAGTCCTGGGACCTCTCTTGTTCGGTATATATTTCTCAGAGGTACAGGCCAACATGGAAGGACTGTGGCTGACCAAGTTCGCAGATGACTGCAAACTGGGCGCCATAATCGACTCTCCAGCCGACACAAGCATCCTCCAAAAGGACCTCATAGAAACAGGCAACTGGTGCCAGAGCCATGGCCTCAAGCTAAATGCCAAAAAGTGTATAGTCATCCCCTTTGGCAAAAACAAAGTGCCCACAAATTACCACATAAGTGGTAATCCATTAAGTATGGAAGAAGTAATTAGGGGCCTGGGGACCCAAGTTGATAGTAATCTCTCATTTGACAACCACATGGCCTAAGTGGTTAGAAAAACATTTTATATAGCCCACCTAATCATGAAGGGATTCACATCTAGATCAGGGGAGGTCATCGTGCCTCTTTATTCATCCCTCATCAGGCCCATAATTGAGTACAATGCCCCTTTTGGGATGTACCTTACCAGACACCTGCAGCAACTGGAAAGACCCCAAAAGTACCTCACCAAGAGGATCAAAGGGCTCAAACAGATGCCATATGCTGCCCAGTTAAAGAAACTCCAGCTCTACTCAGTGGCATACCGCCTGCTCAGAGGCGATCTGTGCCTGACGTATAAAGCCATGTCCAACCCGGAATTAATGGACATGCTGCACCTCAGAAAATCCAAATCCCATTGAGCTACGTGATCGAGAGACTTGAACTTCAGCACTGAAATAAATAGGACATGCTGGAGGGACAGATTCATAACCCAGAGGCTCCCTTCATTCTGGAATAAAATCCCAGTCCAGGTTAGACAGAGTCCCTCATTGACACTCTTCAAGAGGAATCTTGATGAGTGGATGGGGGATTGTAGGTTTACCCCGGGTATCACTTCTGTGTCACTGTTAGACAGAGGCACAGTATACTAACCTCGAAAAAGGGCATAGCAAAATTAATTTAAAATGGGTGGCGAAAGCCAAACACACTCTGGCTAGGCTTATAAATGCCCTAGGGCAGATAGCCTAGTATGAACCTATGAACCTATAAATGCATTTCATTTGCAGGAAGACCTTGAGTTCTGACATTTTTATGATTAGAATCCTAGCATTGAGTAGTTCCACCATGATTTTGTCCAAATCTCAGTTTGAGTTTGCTACATAGGAGTGTCCAGTAAGGGGCAGCAAAATCTTTAGATGGCTTTTAACCAACTCTCCCCTGCCCGGGCTGAAGCCCAGCTGTAAGAGATGTAATTTAACCCTGGTAAAACAAGAAGTGTTATCTGTCATCTCATCCCAGGCTGACACATAATATACCCTTAGAATGATGCCAGCTACTTAGCCAACTGTTAAAGTTGGTTATCTTGTCTTGGTATCTGGGCATCATTCTTGGTGACTGCAAGATGCCACTCAAGACCAGTGTCTTTACTGCCTCTAACACGTGCATAACAAGTTCTGTCATGTCTGTCTGCATGTCTCCCTGGGTAGAGTGCCCCAGTTTATTCACTCCTACATAGGCCACCATTAGGTCCTAGTTGTACTTGCTTGGTATAAGAACCTTAGGGCCCTTGCGACATCACGAATCCAAGCACCTACAAGGTGCTTACGGTTACCATGTTATTGCGCAGTCAGATGAGTTTGGATTTTGTAGGCATAACTCTAGAGTTACCTATGACTAAGACTTTTCCCTGTATGACAGTGGGCCTTATGGGGTGAGGCCTGCCCTTGTGACTCTCTGGTGAATTATGTGGAGATGCAATATGTAGGTGTGAAGAAGGAGTAGGTGTTGCCTGGTGTGTTGAAGACTGAGATCTTCTAGAGTTTGTTCCAGCTGGCTTTGTTGACATTTTCTTTACAACCTCATTATAAGATATAGGCTTAGTGGTGCATTGTGACTGATGTGGTCTCTGGGTATAGAACACTTATTGACAACAAGCTGATGCAAGACGTTTTCCTACATTTTCTTAAATATTTACCTATCTTACAGGTTGTACTCTCAATTGGTATAAGCAGTGATCAGTTTGTAAGCAAAAGGCAGGTGCCACACTGCTTTAGAAAACCTGATGCAATCAGACTAGCCACAGATATAGTCAGAAGAGACTGTTGAGCCACGATCACAGACAGTGAAGGACAACGGCTGGTTATAGTACTCAGTGGTAAGAGGGAAACTACTATACAAGACCATGCAAATTTATGGATGAAATATTTATTGTGGTGCTGGTTAATGGTGGCTAGTCTAGCAATATATAGTGAAAAGACAGAACTAGGTTTGCCAAGAATGAAAAATAGTGGTGATTAGACTATTGCCCCCTACCTGGCTACTACTAGTGCTGGTCTCACAGCACCTATAGTCAGCTAGTAATCCACATCCCTTTGTTTCTTCTTTCAATAGTAACAAAATGGTAACACTATTCCCAAGCTGGCTCCCAAGGAGCAGTATTTAGGCTTCCCAGTGATTAGCCGTCTCCAGGAAGGCAGGAAAATAATGTTGTTGTGCTCCTTCTCTCACGAGGAGCAGAAGCCCTAATCCCAACCTAATTCCTGAGATGTGGTTTGTGGGCTACCCATGATTGTTAGCCAAAAATACGAAATGAATCTGCAAAATACACACCACAACAGCCAGTACTTCACCAGTAACACATTCTTTATTGCTTCAACGATGTGGTACCTCGGCAGTTCGCCTTCAAGGATCACAATTTACTTGATCAAGGCACAACAGTTATATACCATTTGATCAATCAATTAAACAATTACAGATTTAATTCAGTAAAGAAAATAACTTCATATTAAAGTGACCTCTACCTATATATATAATTTTTAACTATTAATAAATACATTATTATATATATTTATATATGCATATTCATAATGAATTCAGCTGTGAAAAAAAATATTAATAAAAATAATCAATAAATAAACAGATAAATAAAATGAATGAATGAAAAAAAAATAAATCAATTAATATAATATGACATTCTTAAGTATTTTAAATATTTCAAATATATTTAATTTAAATATGTATAAATATTTTATTTTTGTTTTTAAATACCCAATTCCTGATTCAAACCATAAGGTTTTAATGTGTTAAATGTCAATATCATTCTAGTTTCCAACTCTAATAATTTATTTATGAGATCATCTCCCCCTGAAATGAAAGGTTTCCCTAATATACTAAATTTTAAACTGTCAGCACAACCATCATGAGTGTCAATAAAATGTTTAGCAACTGGACTGGATGAATTTGAATTTCTTATATCCTTTAAATGTTCCAAAATCCTGATTCTAACCATCCTTTTAGTTTATCCTATGCACCAAATATCGGTACAAGAGCAACCCAATATATACACTACACTAGTGGACTTACAATTGAAAAAATGCTTAGAAATATGACATCTATTATTAATAGATGTCACATTAATAACCCTATTACACACACTACATGAACCACATGCAAAAGTGCCTACCTTGGCAAAAATGGGCCTATCATAATGTAATAAATTGTTATTTAATATTTCCTTTAAGTTTTTTCCCCTCTTAAAGGAAAAAATAACATTATGTGGAAATAGCTCACCTTTAGTATCATCTTCACTAACTAAATACCAGAATTTTTTAACCAATAAAGTCAGTATTTTGGAAAAAGCAGTAAATTTAGTGACAAAAAACAATTTCTCTACATTATCTTTCATATTAACTGAATATTTGGCATTGACCCCTACATTGGGTACTACCAAGGTTTTATCCATAATACCATCCCGACATCTTAATAAGTGGTCATGATCGTACCCTCTTTCCAATAGCCTCAGAAGGACTTGATACAATTCCTTATCTACCTCCTCATTTATACTAGTATGATCTCGAATTCTTTTGAATTCCCCATGTGGTAAAGCATTTAATAAATGTGGGGGATGCATGCTGGTGGCATACAAAAACATATTCACAGATGTTTGTTTTCTAAAAGGTCTGAATTCTATTTTGTTTTCTTTTTCAAACAAGGTCAAATCAAGAAAATTAATTTCACTTCTATTAGCCACATAAGAAAACGATAAATTATGTTCATTATTATTTAACATCTCAAAAAAATCTAAAAATTCAGACATATCTCCCCTACAGATGAAAATTAAATCATCGATAAAACGCTTATACAAAACCACATTGTTCTTAAAGAAATCACTAGAATAAATAAACTTTTTTTCAAAAGAATCCATATAAATTATAGCATAAGATGGTGCATACGCTGCACCCATTGCAGTGCCTTTCACTTGTAAAAAATATTCAGTATTAAAAAGAAAATAACTGTGGGTTAAGCAAAATTCCAATAAACTAATCAAGAAGCTAGTTCTAGGTCCATCACCTAGCATGTTACATATAGACTCAAGTCCCCATTTGATATCAATATTAGTGTATAGGGACTTGACGTCAATAGTGACCCAATAGTAGTCATAACTCCAAACAATATCAGAAATCTTATTAATAAGTTCCTGTGTGTTCGAGATGTGAGCTGTTACCCTATTCAAATATGCCTTTAATTGAAAATCCAAAAAAAGATTAAACATTTTCCAAAAAGACCCCAGATACAATGGGCCTACCAGGAGGCTCTACTAAATTTTTATGGATCTTAGGCAATGCATATATGATAGGTGTAGTTGGTTTTCATATATACAATTTCTTGACATCAGCTTGTGTAAAAAACGTTAAATGTTCACCTTTTTCCAATAAAAATAACAGATCCTCATTATATGACTCTATAGGATCACTTTCCAGCTTCTTGTATTCTTCACAATTCAACAGCAATTTATTCACCATGTTATAATAATCTATTTTATCCATGATGACCCAATATCCACCCCTGTCAGCACATTTGAAAATGTAATCATTTTTAAACTTCTTTAAATCTTTTAAAGCCAGCCATTCCTCTTTATTCAAATTAAAGCACTTTTTTTCTTTACAAAAATCCCTAAAGGATATTTCGATTTCTTTAAAAAGAACTTTCTGAAAAGTGGAAATGGCAGGCACAGAAATGTACGGTGTAAATGTGTTATTGGTGTTTTTAAATGCAGGCATCGCTAATTTACCATAACCAGTAAAAAAGCTAACATTTTCAACATTTAACATGTCAACACTAGTGTTTAATTCATCACATTCATAATTATAAATGGATAAATTTAATAAACTCTCATCGATTTCAGAATCACTTAAAGATTCATACTCTTGATTAGAAACAGAAGTGAACACATTTTGTTCATCCTTTCTTGCAAAGTAAACCCTGAGCAATAACTTCCTAATGAAGCATTTAACTTCAAAATAAACATCAGCTAACGAAGGGAAGAAAGTCGGAACAAACTTACTTCCCTTACATAAAACCTTTAGCATATCATTGCTCAAAGTTAAACTAGACAAACTGACACATTGTAAAGACTGCGCATCAAAAGTCACTGTGGACAAACCTCAAACTTACTTCCCTTACATAAAACCTTTAGCATATCATTGCTCAAAGTTAAACTAGACAAACTGACACATTGTAAAGACTGTGCATCAAAAGTCACTGTGGACAAACATTCATTTGTAACGGTTTCGCCCCTTTCTTCCATTTCTTCCATTCCTTCCCTTATTGGAGTCATCCCTTTGAAAACCCACATTCATGGAAGTAGAATTGGCAGTTCCATTGGATGTTTCCTTATCTGTAACCCGATTATTAACTGTAGTTCTGGCGAAAGAAACATTTTTAATTGTACTGCCTTCCGCAGAGGACGCTGAAGACGCTGACAACCCCCTCCGTTTGGAATTGCTGTTTCAGCTTCTGCCCCTTGATCTATTACGCGTAGGTTCACGTTGCCAATTAAACAAGACACCTGTTTCGTAATCCCTAAGATCACGAACAAGCTTATTTCTTTTCCTTTGCACAATGTCAGTCTCTAATTTATTGATTTTTTCATTAATGGCAAACATTTGGGCTCCGTAGTTGGACTCAGCCATCAACCCCTCTTGTAGTAGCATGATCTCACTTTTAATTTTATCATGAGATCTTTGATTATGTTTGACCAGAATACTAAGCCAACCAATGGTACAGGAAAGAGAGACTTGCTTCCACTCGTCAAGTAAATTGGATTCATCCTCAGTAAACGGTGCTGCTGGCAGTTTATCTATACGTAGACCACACAGAGTGATGTTCAAACTAATGTACTTCTCCAGCAATCAGGTATCAAAATACAAGGCAATTTCCTTAGTCATTAATTTTGTTAGTTCAACAAAACACCCATCAGCAACACTGTTGCCCCCAACATTCCAAGGGTCCATACTGGAATACTTCTTATCACGCTCAGTAATTACTTCCGTGAATAACATAGTATCAGCTGAACGGCTCTGTTCAGAGCCTTCATTATGAAGCGACATGAATACAATTGTAAATAGTCTCTATACTGATGAAAGTACGGCTAAAATAACCAAAATAGCCAAAAATACAAAATGAATCTGCAAAATACACACCACAACAGCCAGTACTTCACCAGTAAGACATTCTTTATTGCTTCAACGGTCTGGTACCTCGGCAGTTCGCCTTCAAGGATCACAATTTACTTGATCAAGGCACAACAGTTATATACCATTTGATCAATCAATTAAACAATTACAGATTTAATTCAATAAAGAAAATAACTTCATATTAAAGTGACCTCTACATATATAGATAATTTTTAACTATTAATAAATACATTATTATATATATTTATATATGCATATTCATAATGAATTCAGCTGGGAAAAAATTATTGATATGATTGTTACCCTTGCCCAGATGTCTGTGATTTTAAAAGCAGGATGGAAAAAAATGATTAATACTCTATGTATTGCAATGTGTACTAAACAGTGGGAAGATATGAAAGAGAGGATAACTGAAGTTTTAACAGTCTAAGGAGAAGTCCTTCCAAATTTGAACTCCTAGTGTTCACCAGTATGAACAGACAAGATGAGACTGGAAGGAGATTCCACAGTCAAATGTACAAAAGAGGCAGGCTACTCATGAAACATTGAGTTTAATAGTACAAAAGAGACAGAGTGGGTGGGCCAGAAACGTACTCTCTCAGCCACAGCAGTCATGCATCAGCTGGCAGACTCAAAAGATAAAAACTTTGATCTATGCTCCTTACTTTAAATGTACTAACCCCTCATGAATGCTCTGATACATCACCATATACCCCAACCATATACAACCTTTTCCCCGGTGTTTAATCCTTTATTCCTACCGACCTGTCTTAACCTTATATTTTGACATAAGTCATACTTTACAAATAGTACTAGCTATGTTCAAAGCCTAGGTTTTTTTTGTCAAGACGTAACAAATTTGTATTTTCTTATGTATACTATATTTTTTTACTTCATACTTTATTGATTATTGTAATGTGTGCATTAAAATTTACTGTCACTTATGGAGCTGTTCTCCCCAGGCCTCCACTGAAAAAGGACCTGTGTCCAGTCGGACTTGCCTGGTAAACAAATGCTCTTTTTCTTCTTCTTCTTTCAGCTTTTCCCGGTTAGGGGTTGCCACAGTGGATCATCTGTCCGCTCATGATTGGCAGAGGAGTTTTACGGTGTTGAGTTGCCAGCCCAGCGCCCAACCTTCCACAGAAGGCACACACTCACACCTAGGGCCAATTTAGAGTGTCCAATCCACCTACTGCATGTCTTTGGGATGTGGGAGGAAACCAAAGCACCCGGAGGAAACCCACGCGACCACAGGGAGAACATGCAGACTCCGCACAGAAGGCAACCCAGCCGAGAATCAAACTGGAGAACCTCTTGCTGTGAGGCGGCAACGCTAACCGCTGCACCACCGTGGCCGCCCGCCTGGTAAACAAATGTTAAATAAATAAAATAAAATGTTCATACAGTGTAGATAGCAATTAAGTCAAACATTCTTTATATAAATAGTGATACCTATTTGTCCATTTTCATTAAGACATAGATGAATATGTAAGAAATCTATCCTCCTGTCATATATCCATGGCTTAAAACTTACAAATGTTCATGGCCTCTTCTCACTGTATCTCCATGAATATCAACAGTTACCATTCTGCAGTAACCACAACCCTTTAGATATGTAGGTCCATGGCAATCCCACATCCTGAATGCCCTGGTGGCCACTGCATCCACCCAGAATCATATAAAGTGTGGTGCCATGTGACTGTGTTAGCCTTGCCTATGACATGCACACTGTATGAGAGGTTGTATACAGTGTGTGTGTGTGTGTGTGTGTGTGTGTGTGTGTGTGTGTGTGTGTGTGTGTGTGTGTATACAACATGTTTCCACTACTGTATATGCCATATCTAGGGGGGGGGTGTTAATCGTATGCGGTCCACACTTGCATGTGTCTGAGTTGCACATATAACTATACACTGATCCCCCTTGTCCATAGCAGGTACAACATGAGTTTTTGTGGTACAAAAGCTACATCATCAACCCAGTTTTCACCCTTTTCTCTGTAATGTTCAATGTCCACAGTTCTTTTTCAGCAATTATAATAAATTTCTTTTGTATGCTTGAAAGTGATATTGTGCAAGGCAAAGACAGCTATTCCATGAGCCACCTAGCATGGTGAGAATGCCAATCAGGCCAGATATCTGCAATGCCTGTAAATTACTCCCTGTGTACACTGATCTATCTATATCTATGTGTGTGAGTTCTCCATGTGCTGTTTATCACAAAGCATGTAACATCATATTCTCGTCCCACAGCTGAGGGGTTCATGCATAATACTGCAGTGATGTACTCCTTTGTTTGACATGGGATTCAGAAATGTGTGTCCACATGTGTGGCTCTACTGTACTGCTCATTGAGCAGACTAGCTGAATGGCCATGGCTGCTTTATCTCTTGTGAACCACAAGGGCTCCTGCTTGGTGGTATCCAGGACAACAGAGTTTTCCCATTCATCCTGCACAGGGATTTGAAGGAAATCTGCAAGGATGCCAAATCCATACAGGAGAACAGTACAGTCATTAATGCAATGGCCTAACGTGTACCACCCTGACTTACTTTTTTCCAGTAGGAGATAGAGGTTTGGGGGATGCAGACAGATATGTACAGTAAGTATTTCTGGGAGATGTATTTTCCACTGTGTTATGTCTTAGCCATCTATGATTAATAGTACTTCATTTGTTTTGCAGCTGCTGAAGGGCATCAATTAAATAAAGGTGGCTGTCACAGAAGGCAGGAGCCCCTATCAGTCATAGAGGTGGTTGTGTGTCAAATAGCAGTCCAGTGTATAACTGCAGTATGATCCAAGCTATATATGTGCCCTACATTCTTCTCAGTGTGCCCACCACAGGCAACCCTTGTCAAGAAAGGGGAGCTGGAGCAATAGAATTCCACTTAGTCTTCAGAAACCAATGCACATGCCATTAGGGCACTGGTGGACTCTGTATCTGCCTCACAAGAGAGGCAGTAAGGTTCTGCTGGAGGTGTAGCTTGTGCTTCTGTGGCAACTTCTGGTCCAGCTACTCAGATGAGGGTGAGGGGGGGGTGACAGCTCTTCTTCTGAAGGTTGGATAGGGACTGTCTCTTGTAGTAACATGGTGGCAGGTTTAAACTGTTGGTGGTTTCCTGGGTGGTTTATGATGCTGTTTTGGTGGTAGTAATTCATGGCCAGAGAAGGATGCTCCAAAACCCTGGAAGAATCCTAACAAGTATTGCAGGAGCTAAAGCTGGGCTACATCAGCATAATAGTGCCCAACAGTGCATATGTAGCACAGAAGCTTGAGATATTCTGAGGCACTATAGTACTGTAGTACTGATAATATGAATGGTATGGAGTGGGAGATCTCCAGGAGTAGGTGGGGAGAAAATGAAAATGTTCAAGCCAGACCAGAGAGACATATGATGATGTCCTGAGAGGAAGCAACACAAATCATTGTGGGAGAGGACCTAGAGACTGTGCCAACAGGGCAGATACAGAAGGAACCTTAGGAAGAACTGAAAAACATGATTAAGCCAGTAGATCAGGAGGGTGACAGGAGAGGAAAGAAGAAGGGGTCCAATGGATTCTATGTATCTTAGTCAGGAGAGGCTTCCTCCAAAGAGTTTGGCTGATGAGATTAGCTCTAGGTCAAGTGTGGAGTTCAGTGCAGAAGACAGAATAAAAGGTCCCCAAAAGATAGAGCAAGAGGAGATATTAAAGCTTGTAGTAGTCAATACAAGGGTAAGCAATATGAACAGGTGGAAGAATGAGTGTTTTTGGGGACTGATCCCATTCTTTTTACTAAAAGAGAAAGGCAGATGGAAAGGGTAATGAGAAACTACTTTGCATGGAAAAGGAGAAAGACAGGTAGTGACTGCACATAGATAAACATGAAAGGCAAACAGTAAATCCAAATCAAAATTTAGCTGACTACACATATGGTTAACAGCTGTGCAAGATAGCTCAATTCTTGGTGTAGG